>NW_026089774.1:0-29483 GCF_024586455.1 Bactrocera neohumeralis | reverse complement strand
TGTTGAGTTGTTTCAAATCACTAAAATCAAATATTAAAGTTTATTAGCCTTCTACGTCTTACCCAAGTTGACATAAAACCATAACGGCAGTGCATTTGGAAGAATTCGACAATCTTATATTCAGGTATAAAGTCGATTTTCTTGTATACACACATTTAGCAGTCGGTGTTGAGTTGCTTCAAATCATTAACATCAAATATTTAAGTTAATTAGCCTTATTCATCTTATCGAAGTTGACATAAAGCCATAACGGCAGTGCATTTGGAAGAATTCGACAATCTTATATTCAGGTATAAAGTCGATTTTCTTGTATATACACATTTAGCAGTCGGTGTTGAGTTGCTTCAAATCATTAACATCAAATATTTAAGTTAATTAGCCTTCTTCATCTTATCGAAGTTGACATAAAGCCATAACGGCAGTGCATTTGGAAGAATTCGACAATCTTATATTCAGGTATAAAGTCGATTTTCTTGTATATACACATTTAGCAGTCGGTGTTGAGTTGCTTCAAATCATTAACATCAAATATTTAAGTTAATTAGCCTTCTTCATCTTATCGAAGTTGACATAAAGCCATAAAGGCAGTGCATGCATGCATGTAGATATAAAGTCGATTTTCTTGTATACACACATTTAGCAGTCGGTGTTGAGTTGCTTCAAATCATTAACATCAAATATTTAAGTTAATTAGCCTTATTCATCTTATCGAAGTTGACATAAAGCCATAACGGCAGTGCATTTGGAAGAATTCGACAATCTTATATTCAGGAAAAAAGTCAGTTTTCTTGTATATACACATTTAGCAGTCGGTGTTGAGTTGCTTCAAATCATTAACATCAAATATTTAAGTTAATTAGCCTTCTTCATCTTATCGAAGTTGACATAAAACCATAACGGCAGTGCATTTGGAAGAATTCGACAATCTTATATTCAGGTATAAAGTCGATTTTCTTGTATATACACATTTAGCAGTCGATGTTGAGTTGCTTCAAGTCATTAACATCAAATATTTAAGCTAATTAGCCTTATTCATCTTATCGAAGTTGACATAAAGCCATAACGGCAGCGCATTTGGAAGAATGCGACATTCTTACATTCAGGTATAAAGTCAATTTTCTTGTATATACACATTTAGCAGTCGGTGTTGAGTTGCTTCAAATCATTAACATCAAATATTTAAGTTAATTAGCCTTCTTCATCTTATCGAAGTTGACATAAAGCCATAACGGCAGTGCATTTGGAAGAATTCGACAATCTTATATTCAGGTATAAAGTCGATTTTCTTGTATATACACATTTAGCAGTCGGTGTTGAGTTGCTTCAAATCATTAACATCAAATATTTAAGTTAATTAGCCTTCTTCATCTTATCGAAGTTGACATAAAGCCATAACGGCAGTGCATTTGGAAGAATTCGACAATCTTATATTCAGGTATAAAGTCGATTTTCTTGTATATACACATTTAGCAGTCGGTGTTGAGTTGCTTCAAATCAAATAACATCAAATATTTAAGTTGAATTAGCCTTCTTCATCTTATATTCAGAAGTTGACATAAAGCCATCGTTAAGCTAAATAAGTTAATCTTATTCATCTTATCCAAGTTGACATATTTTGGAAGAATTCGACAATCTTATATTCAGGTATAAAGTCGATTTTCTTGTATATACACATTTAGCAGTCGGTGTTGAGTTGCTTCAAATCATTAACATCAAATATTTAAGTTAATTAGCCTTCTTCATCTTATCGAAGTTGACATAAAGCCATAACGGCAGTGCATTTGGAAGAATTCGACAATCTTATATTCAGGTATAAAGTCGATTTTCTTGTATATACACATTTAGCAGTCGGTGTTGAGTTGCTTCAAATCATTAACATCAAATATTTAAGTTAATTAGCCTTATTCATCTTATCGAAGTTGACATAAAGCCATAACGGCAGTGCATTTGGAAGAATTCGACAATCTTATATTCAGGTATAAAGTCGATTTTCTTGTATATACACATTTAGCAGTCGGTGTTGAGTTGCTTCAAATCATTAACATCAAATATTTAAGTTAATTAGCCTTCTTCATCTTATCGAAGTTGACATAAAGCCATAACGGCAGTGCATTTGGAAGAATTCGACAATCTTATATTCAGGTATAAAGTCGATTTTCTTGTATATACACATTTAGCAGTCGGTGTTGAGTTGCTTCAAATCACTAAAATCAAATATTAAAGTTTATTAGCCTTCTACGTCTTACCCAAGTTGACATAAAACCATAACGGCAGTGCATTTGGAAGAATTCGACAATCTTATATTCAGGTATAAAGTCGATTTTCTTGTATATACACATTTAGCAGTCGGTGTTGAGTTGCTTCAAATCATTAACATCAAATATTTAAGTTAATTAGCCTTATTCATCTTATCGAAGTTGACATAAAGCCATAACGGCAGTGCATTTGGAAGAATTCGACAATCTTATATTCAGGTATAAAGTCGATTTTCTTGTATATACACATTTAGCAGTCGGTGTTGAGTTGCTTCAAATCATTAACATCAAATATTTAAGTTAATTAGCCTTATTCATCTTATCGAAGTTGACATAAAGCCATAACGGCAGTGCATTTGGAAGAATTCGACAATCTTATATTCAGGTATAAAGTCGATTTTCTTGTATATACACATTTAGCAGTCGGTGTTGAGTTGCTTCAAATCATTAACATCAAATATTTAAGTTTAATTAGCCTTCTTCATCTTATCGAAGTTGACATAAAGCCATAACGGCAGTGCATTTGGAAGAATTCGACAATCTTATATTCAGGTATAAAGTCGATTTTCTTGTATACACACATTTAGCAGTCGGTGTTGAGTTGCTTCAAATCATTAACATCAAATATTTAAGTTAATTAGCCTTATTCATCTTATCGAAGTTGACATAAAGCCATAACGGCAGTGCATTTGGAAGAATTCGACAATCTTATATTCAGGTATAAAGTCGATTTTCTTGTATATACACATTTAGCAGTCGGTGTTGAGTTGCTTCAAATCACTAAAATCAAATATTAAAGTTTATTAGCCTTCTACGTCTTACCCAAGTTGACATAAAACCATAACGGCAGTGCATGTGGAAGAATTCGACAATCTTATATTCAGGTATAAAGTCGATTTTCTTGTATACACACATTTAGCAGTCGGTATTGAGTTGCTTCAAATCGTTAACATCAAATATTTAAGTTAATTAGCCTTATTCATCTTATCGAAGTTGACATAAAGCCATAACGGCAGTGCATTTGGAAGAATTCGACAATCTTATATTCAGGTATAAAGTCGATTTTCTTGTATATACACATTTAGCAGTCGGTGTTGAGTTGCTTCAAATCATTAACATCAAATATTTAAGTTAATTAGCCTTATTCATCTTATCGAAGTTGACATAAAGCCATAACGGCAGTGCATTTGGAAGAATTCGACAATCTTATATTCAGGTATAAAGTCGATTTTCTTGTATATACACATTTAGCAGTCGGTGTTGAGTTGCTTCAAATCATTAACATCAAATATTTAAGTTAATTAGCCTTCTTCATCTTATCGAAGTTGACATAAAGCCATAACGGCAGTGCATTTGAAAGAATTCGACAATCTTATATTCAGGTATAAAGTCGATTTTCTTGTATATACACATTTAGCAGTCGGTGTTGAGTTGCTTCAAATCATTAACATCAAATATTTAAGTTAATTAGCCTTCTTCATCTTATCGAAGTTGACATAAAGCCATAACGGCAGTGCATTTGGAAGAATTCGACAATCTTATATTCAGGTATAAAGTCGATTTTCTTGTATATACACATTTAGCAGTCGGTGTTGAGTTGCTTCAAATCATTAACATCAAATATTTAAGTTAATTAGCCTTCTTCATCTTATCGAAGTTGACATAAAGCCATAACGGCAGTGCATTTGGAAGAATTCGACAATCTTATATTCAGGTATAAAGTCGATTTTCTTGTATATACACATTTAGCAGTCGGTGTTGAGTTGCTTCAAATCATTAACATCAAATATTTAAGTTAATTAGCCTTCTTCATCTTATCGAAGTTGACATAAAGCCATAACGGCAGTGCATTTGGAAGAATTCGACAATCTTATATTCAGGTATAAAGTCGATTTTCTTGTATATACACATTTAGCAGTCGGTGTTGAGTTGCTTCAAATCATTAACATCAAATATTTAAGTTAATTAGCCTTCTTCATCTTATCGAAGTTGACATAAAGCCATAACGGCAGTGCATTTGGAAGAATTCGACAATCTTATATTCAGGTATAAAGTCGATTTTCTTGTAAATAAACATTTAGCAGTCGGTGTTGAGTTGCTTCAAATCACTAAAATCAAATATTAAAGTTTATTAGCCTTCTTCATCTTATCGAAGTTGACATAAAGCCATAACGGCAGTGCATTTGGAAGAATTCGACAATCTTATATTCAGGTATAAAGTCGATTTTCTTGTATACACACATTTAGCAGTCGGTGTTGAGTTGCTTCAAATCGTTAACATCAAATATTTAACAGTCGGTATTTAGTTGCTTCAAATCATTAACATCAAATATTTAAAATAATTAGTCTTCTTCATCTTATCGAAGTTGACATAAAGCCATAACGGCAGTGCATTTGGAAGAATTCGACAATCTTATATTCAGGTATAAAGTCGATTTTCTTGTATATACACATTTAGCAGTCGGTATTGAGTTGCTTCAAATCATTAACATCAAATATTTAAGTTAATTAGCCTTCTTCATCTTATCGAAGTTGACATAAAGCCATAACGGCAGTGCATTTGGAAGAATTCGACAATCTTATATTCAGGTATAAAGTCGATTTTCTTGTATATACACATTTAACAGTCGGTATTGAGTTGCTTCAAATCATTAACATCAAATATTTAAAATAATTAGTCTTCTTCATCTTATCGAAGTTGACATAAAGCCATAACGGCAGTGCATTTGGAAGAATTCGACAATCTTATATTCAGGTATAAAGTCGATTTTCTTGTATATACACATTTAGCAGTCGATATTGAGTTGCTTCAAATCATTAACATCAAATATTTAAGTTAATTAGCCTTCTTCATCTTATCGAAGTTGACATAAAGCCATAACGGCAGTGCATTTGGAAGAATTCGACAATCTTATATTCAGGTATAAAGTCGATTTTCTTGTATATACACATTTAGCAGTCGATATTGAGTTGCTTCAAATCATTAACATCAAATATTTAAGTTAATTAGCCTTCTTCATCTTATCGAAGTTGACATAAAGCCATAACGGCAGTGCATTTGGAAGAATTCGACAATCTTATATTCAGGTATAAAGTCGATTTTCTTGTATATACACATTTAGCAGTCGGTATTGAGTTGCTTCAAATCATTAACATCAAATATTTAAGTTAATTAGCCTTCTTCATCTTATCGAAGTTGACATAAAGCCATAACGGCAGTACATGAGGAACGAATTCGACAATCTTATATTCAGGTATAAAGTCGATTTTCTAGTATTTACACATTTAGCAGTCGGTATTGAGTTGCTTCAAATCATTAACATCAAATATTTAAGTTAATTAGCCTTCTTCATCTTATCGAAGTTGACATAAAGCCATAACGGCAGTGCATTTGGAAGAATTCGACAATCTTATATTCAGGTATAAAGTCGATTTTCTTGTATATACACATTTAGCAGTCGGTATTGAGTTGCTTCAAATCATTAACATCAAATATTTAAGTTAATTAGCCTTCTTCATCTTATCGAAGTTGACATAAAGCCATAACGGCAGTGCATTTGGAAGAATTCGACAATCTTATATTCAGGTATAAAGTCGATTTTCTTGTATATACACATTTAGCAGTCGGTATTGAGTTGCTTCAAATCATTAACATCAAATATTTAAGTTAATTAGCCTTCTTCATCTTATCGAAGTTGACATAAAGCCATAACGGCAGTGCATTTGGAAGAATTCGACAATCTTATATTCAGGTATAAAGTCGATTTTCTTGTATATACACATTTAACAGTCGGTATTGAGTTGCTTCAAATCATTAACATCAAATATTTAAAATAATTAGTCTTCTTCATCTTATCGAAGTTGACATAAAGCCATAACGGCAGTGCATTTGGAAGAATTCGACAATCTTATATTCAGGTATAAAGTCGATTTTCTTGTATATACACATTTAACAGTCGGTATTGAGTTGCTTCAAATCATTAACATCAAATATTTAAGTTAATTAGCCTTCTTCATCTTATCGAAGTTGACATAAAGCCATAACGGCAGTGCATTTGGAAGAATTCGACAATCTTATATTCAGGTATAAAGTCGATTTTCTTGTATATACACATTTAACAGTCGGTATTGAGTTGCTTCAAATCATTAACATCAAATATTTAAGTTAATTAGCCTTCTTCATCTTATCGAAGTTGACATAAAGCCATAACGGCAGTGCATTTGGAAGAATTCGACAATCTTATATTCAGGTATAAAGTCGATTTTCTTGTATATACACATTTAGCAGTCGGTATTGAGTTGCTTCAAATCATTAACATCAAATATTTAAGTTAATTAGCCTTCTTCATCTTATCGAAGTTGACATAAAGCCATAACGGCAGTGCATTTGGAAGAATTCGACAATCTTATATTCAGGTATAAAGTCGATTTTCTTGTATATACACATTTAACAGTCGGTATTGAGTTGCTTCAAATCATTAACATCAAATATTTAAAATAATTAGTCTTCTTCATCTTATCGAAGTTGACATAAAGCCATAACGGCAGTGCATTTGGAAGAATTCGACAATCTTATATTCAGGTATAAAGTCGATTTTCTTGTATATACACATTTAGCAGTCGATATTGAGTTGCTTCAAATCATTAACATCAAATATTTAAGTTAATTAGCCTTCTTCATCTTATCGAAGTTGACATAAAGCCATAACGGCAGTGCATTTGGAAGAATTCGACAATCTTATATTCAGGTATAAAGTCGATTTTCTTGTATATACACATTTAGCAGTCGGTATTGAGTTGCTTCAAATCATTAACATCAAATATTTAAGTTAATTAGCCTTCTTCATCTTATCGAAGTTGACATAAAGCCATAACGGCAGTGCATTTGGAAGAATTCGACAATCTTATATTCAGGTATAAAGTCGATTTTCTTGTATATACACATTTAGCAGTCGGTGTTGAGTTGCTTCAAATCATTAACATCAAATATTTAAGTTAATTAGCCTTCTTCATCTTATCGAAGTTGACATAAAGCCATAACGGCAGTGCATTTGGAAGAATTCGACAATCTTATATTCAGGTATAAAGTCGATTTTCTTGTATATACACATTTAACAGTCGGTATTGAGTTGCTTCAAATCATTAACATCAAATATTTAAAATAATTAGCCTTCTTCATCTTATCGAAGTTGACATAAAGCCATAACGGCAGTGCATTTGGAAGAATTCGACAATCTTATATTCAGGTATAAAGTCGATTTTCTTGTATATACACATTTAGCAGTCGGTATTGAGTTGCTTCAAATCATTAACATCAAATATTTAAGTTAATTAGCCTTCTTCATCTTATCGAAGTTGACATAAAGCCATAACGGCAGTGCATTTGGAAGAATTCGACAATCTTATATTCAGATATAAAGTCGATTTTCTTGTATATACACATTTAACAGTCGGTATTGAGTTGCTTCAAATCATTAACATCAAATATTTAAAATAATTAGTCTTCTTCATCTTATCGAAGTTGACATAAAGCCATAACGGCAGTGCATTTGGAAGAATTCGACAATCTTATATTCAGGTATAAAGTCGATTTTCTTGTATATACACATTTAACAGTCGGTATTGAGTTGCTTCAAATCATTAACATCAAATATTTAAGTTAATTAGCCTTCTTCATCTTATCGAAGTTGACATAAAGCCATAACGGCAGTGCATGAGGAAGAATTCGACAATCTTATATTCAGGTATAAAGTCGATTTTCTTGTATATACACATTTAGCAGTCGATATTGAGTTGCTTCAAATCATTAACATCAAATATTTAAGTTAATTAGCCTTCTTCATCTTATCGAAGTTGACATAAAGCCATAACGGCAGTGCATTTGGAAGAATTCGACAATCTTATATTCAGGTATAAAGTCGATTTTCTTGTATATACACATTTAGCAGTCGATATTGAGTTGCTTCAAATCATTAACATCAAATATTTAAGTTAATTAGCCTTCTTCATCTTATCGAAGTTGACATAAAGCCATAACGGCAGTGCATTTGGAAGAATTCGACAATCTTATATTCAGGTATAAAGTCGATTTTCTTGTATATACACATTTAGCAGTCGGTGTTGAGTTGCTTCAAATCATTAACATCAAATATTAAAGTTTATTAGCCTTCTACATCTTATCGAAGTTGACATAAAGCCATAACGGCAGTGCATTTGGAAGAATTCGACAATCTTATATTCAGGTATAAAGTCGATTTTCTTGTATATACACATTTAGCAGTCGGTGTTGAGTTGCTTCAAATCATTAACATCAAATATTTAAGTTAATTAGCCTTCTTCATCTTATCGAAGTTGACATAAAGCCATAACGGCAGTGCATTTGGAAGAATTCGACAATCTTATATTCAGGTATAAAGTCGATTTTCTTGTATATACACATTTAACAGTCGGTATTGAGTTGCTTCAAATCATTAACATCAAATATTTAAAATAATTAGTCTTCTTCATCTTATCGAAGTTGACATAAAGCCATAACGGCAGTGCATTTGGAAGAATTCGACAATCTTTTATTCAGGTATAAAGTCCATTTTCTTGTATATACACATTTAGCAGTCGATGTTGAGTTGCTTCAAATCATTAACATCAAATATTTAAGTTAATTAGCCTTCTTCATCTTATCGAAGTTGACATAAAGCCATAACGGCAGTGCATTTGGAAGAATTCGACAATCTTATACTCAGGTATAAAGTCGCTTTTCTTGTATATACACATTTAGCAGTCGGTGCTGAGTTGCATTAGCCTTCTTCATCTTATCGAAGTTGACATAAAGCCATAACGGCAGTGCATTTGGAAGAATTCGACAATCTTATATTCAGGTATAAAGTCGATTTTCTTGTATATACACATTTAGCAGTCGGTGTTGAGTTGCTTCAAATCATTAACATCAAATATTTAAGTTAATTAGCCTTCTTCATCTTATCGAAGTTGACATAAAGCCATAACGGCAGTGCATTTGGAAGAATTCGACAATCTTATATTCAGGTATAAAGTCGATTTTCTTGTATATACACATTTAGCAGTCGATATTGAGTTGCTTTAAATCATTAACATCAAATATTAAAGTTAATTAGCCTTCTTCATCTTATCGAAGTTGACATAAAGCCATAACGGCAGTGCATTTGGAAGAATTCGACAATCTTATATTCAGGTATAAAGTCGATTTTCTTGTATATACACATTTAGCAGTCGGTATTGAGTTGCTTCAAATCATTAACATCAAATATTTAAGTTAATTAGCCTTCTTCATCTTATCGAAGTTGACATAAAGCCATAACGGCAGTGCATTTGGAAGAATTCGACAATCTTATATTCAGGTATAAAGTCGATTTTCTTGTATATACACATTTAGCAGTCGGTGTTGAGTTGCTTCAAATCATTAACATCAAATATTTAAGTTAATTAGCCTTCTTCATCTTATCGAAGTTGACATAAAGCCATAACGGCAGTGCATTTGGAAGAATTCGACAATCTTATATTCAGATATAAAGTCGATTTTCTTGTATATACACATTTAGCAGTCGGTATTGAGTTGCTTCAAATCATTAACATCAAATATTTAAGTTAATTAGCCTTCTTCATCTTATCGAAGTTGACATAAAGCCATAACGGCAGTGCATTTGGAAGAATTCGACAATCTTATATTCAGATATAAAGTCGATTTTCTTGTATATACACATTTAACAGTCGGTATTGAGTTGCTTCAAATCATTAACATCAAATATTTAAAATAATTAGCCCTCTTCATCTTATCGAAGTTGACATAAAGCCATAACGGCAGTGCATTTGAAGAATTCGACAATCTTATATTCAGGTATAAAGTCGATTTTCTTGTATATACACATTTAGCAGTCGATATTGAGTTGCTTCAAATCATTAACATCAAATATTTAAGTTATTAGCCTTCTTCATCTTATCGAAGTTGACAAAAGCCATAACGGCAGTGCATTTGGAAGAATTCGACAATCTTATATTCAGGTATAAAGTCGATTTTCTTGTATATACACATTTAGCAGTCGGTGTTGAGTTGCTTCAAATCATTAACATCAAATATTTAAGTTAATTAGCCTTCTTCATCTTATCGAAGTTGACATAAAGCCATAACGGCAGTGCATTTTGAAGAACTCGACATTCTTATATTCAGATATAAAGTCGATGTTCTTATATATGCACATTTAGCAGTCGATGTTGAGTTGCTTCAAATCATTAACATCAAATATTTAAGTTAATTAGCCTTCTTCATCTTATCGAAGTTGACATAAAGCCATAACGGCAGTGCATTTGGAAGAATTCGACAATCTTATATTCAGGTATAAAGTCGATTTTCTTGTATATACACATTTAGCAGTCGGTGTTGAGTTGCTTCAAATCATTAACATCAAATATTTAAGTTAATTAGCCTTCTTCATCTTATCGAAGTTGACATAAAGCCATAACGGCAGTGCATTTGGAAGAATTCGACAATCTTATATTCAGGTATAAAGTCGATTTTCTTGTATATACACATTTAGCAGTCGATGTTGAGTTGCTTCAAATCATTAACATCAAATATTTAAGTTAATTAGCCTTCTTCATCTTATCGAAGTTGACATAAAGCCATAACGGCAGTGCATTTGGAAGAATTCGACAATCTTATATTCAGGTATAAAGTCGATTTTCTTGTATATACACATTTAGCAGTCGATATTGAGTTGCTTCAAATCATTAACATCAAATATTTAAGTTAATTAGCCTTCTTCATCTTATCGAAGTTGACATAAAGCCATAACGGCAGTGCATTTGGAAGAATTCGACAATCTTATATTCAGGTATAAAGTCGATTTTCTTGTATATACACATTTAGCAGTCGGTGCTGAGTTGCTTCAAATCACTAAAATCAAATATTAAAGTTAATTAGCCTTCTCCGTCTTTTCGAAGTTGACATAGAGCCATAACGGCAGTGCATTTGGAAGAATTCGACAATCTTATACTCAGGTTTAAAGTCGATTTTCTTGTATATACACATTTAGCAGTCGGTGTTGAGTTGCTTCAAATCATTAACATCAAATATTTAAGTTAATTAGCCTTCTTCATCTTATCGAAGTTGACATAAAGCCATAACGGCAGTGCATTTGGAAGAATTCGACAATCTTATATTCAGGTATAAAGTCGATTTTCTTGTATATACACATTTAGCAGTCGGTGTTGAGTTGCTTCAAATCATTAACATCAAATATTTAAGTTAATTAGCCTTCTTCATCTTATCGAAGTTGACATAAAGCCATAACGGCAGTGCATTTGGAAGAATTCGACAATCTTATATTCAGGTATAAAGTCGATTTTCTTGTATATACACATTTAGCAGTCGGTGCTGAGTTGCTTCAAATCATTAACATCAAATATTTAAGTTAATTAGCCTTCTTCATCTTATCGAAGTTGACATAAAGCCATAACGGCAGTGCATTTGGAAGAATTCGACAATCTTATATTCAGGTATAAAGTCGATTTTCTTGTATATACACATTTAGCAGTCGGTGTTGAGTTGCTTCAAATCATTAACATCAAATATTTAATTTAATTAGCCTTCTTCATCTTATCGAAGGTAACATAAAGCCATAACGGCAGTGCATTTGGAAGAATTCGACAATCTTATATTCAGGAAAAAAGTCAATTTTCTTGTATATACACATTTAGCAGTCGGTGCTGAGTTGCTTCAAATCATTAACATCAAATATTTAAGTTAATTAGCCTTCTTCATCTTATCGAAGTTGACATAAAGCCATAACGGCAGTGCATTTGGAAGAATTCGACAATCTTATATTCAGGTATAAAGTCGATTTTCTTGTATATACACATTTAGCAGTCGATGTTGAGTTGCTTCAAATCATTAACATCAAATATTTAAGTTAATTAGCCTTCTTCATCTTATCGAAGTTGACATAAAGCCATAACGGCAGTGCATTTGGAAGAATTCGACAATCTTATATTCAGGAAAAATGTCGATTTTCTTGTATATACACATTTAGCAGTCGGTGCTGAGTTGCTTCAAATCATCAACACCAAATCTTTAAGTTAATTAGCCTTCTTCATCTTATCGAAGTTGACATAAAGCCATAACGGCAGTGCATTTGGAAGAATTCGACAATCTTATATTCAGGTATAAAGTCGATTTTCTTGTATATACACATTTAGCAGTCGGAATTGAGTTGCTTCAAATCATTAACATCAAATATTTAAGTTAATTAGCCTTCTTCATCTTATCGAAGTTGACATAAAGCCATAACGGCAGTGCATTTGGAAGAATTCGACAATCTTATATTCAGGTATAAAGTCGATTTTCTTGTATATACACATTTAGCAGTCGGTATTGAGTTGCTTCAAATCATTAACATCAAATATTTAAGTTAATTAGCCTTCTTCATCTTATCGAAGTTGACATAAAGCCATAACGGCAGTGCATTTGGAAGAATTCGACAATCTTATATTCAGGTATAAAGTCGATTTTCTTGTATATACACATTTAGCAGTCGGTGTTGAGTTGCTTCAAATCATTAACATCAAATATTTAAGTTAATTAGCCTTCTTCATCTTATCGAAGTTGACATAAAGCCATAACGGCAGTGCATTTGGAAGAATTCGACAATCTTATATTCAGGTATAAAGTCGATTTTCTTGTATATACACATTTAGCAGTCGGTGCTGAGTTGCTTCAAATCATTAACATCAAATATTTAAGTTAATTAGCCTTCTTCATCTTATCGAAGTTGACATAAAGCCATAACGGCAGTGCATTTGGAAGAATTCGACAATCTTATATTCAGGTATAAAGTCGATTTTCTTGTATATACACATTTAGCAGTCGGTGCTGAGTTGCTTCAAATCATTAACATCAAATATTTAAGTTAATTAGCCTTCTTCATCTTATCGAAGTTGACATAAAGCCATAACGGCAGTGCATTTGGAAGAATTCGACAATCTTATATTCAGGTATAAAGTCGATTTTCTTGTATATACACATTTAGCAGTCGGTGTTGAGTTGCTTCAAATCATTAACATCAAATATTTAAGTTAATTAGCCTTCTTCATCTTATCCAAGTTGACATAAAGCCATAACGGCAGTGCATTTGGAAGAATTCGACAATCTTATATTCAGGTATAAAGTCGATTTTCTTGTATATACACATTTAGCAGTCGGTGTTGAGTTGCTTCAAATCATTAAAATCAAATATTTAAGTTAATTAGCCTTCTTCATCTTATCGAAGTTGACATAAAGCCATAACGGCAGTGCATTTGGAAGAATTCGACAATCTTATATTCAGGTATAAAGTCGATTTTCTTGTATATACACATTTAGCAGTCGGTGCTGAGTTGCTTCAAATCATTAACATCAAATATTTAAGTTAATTAGCCTTCTTCATCTTATCGAAGTTGACATAAAGCCATAACGGCAGTGCATTTGGAAGAATTCGACAATCTTATATTCAGGTATAAAGTCGATTTTCTTGTATATACACATTTAGCAGTCGGTGTTGAGTTGCTTCAAATCATTAACATCAAATATTTAAGTTAATTAGCCTTCTTCATCTTATCGAAGTTGACATAAAGCCATAACGGCAGTGCATTTGGAAGAATTCGACAATCTTATATTCAGGTATAAAGTCGATTTTCTTGTATATACACATTTAGCAGTCGGTGCTGAGTTGCTTCAAATCATTAACATCAAATATTTAAGTTAATTAGCCTTCTTCATCTTATCGAAGTTGACATAAAGCCATAACGGCAGTGCATTTGGAAGAATTCGACAATCTTATATTCAGGTATAAAGTCGATTTTCTTGTATATACACATTTAGCAGTCGGTGTTGAGTTGCTTCAAATCATTAACATCAAATATTTAAGTTAATTAGCCTTCTTCATCTTATCGAAGTTGACATAAAGCCATAACGGCAGTGCATTTGGAAGAATTCGACAATCTTATATTCAGGTATAAAGTCGATTTTCTTGTATATACACATTTAGCAGTCGGTGCTGAGTTGCTTCAAATCATTAACATCAAATACTTAAGTTAATTAGCCTTCTTCATCTTATCGAAGTTGACATAAAGCCATAACGGCAGTGCATTTGGAAGAATTCGACAATCTTATATTCAGGTATAAAGTCGATTTTCTTGTATATACACATTTAGCAGTCGGTGTTGAGTTGCTTCAAATCATTAACATCAAATATTTAAGTTAATTAGCCTTCTTCATCTTATCGAAGTTGACATAAAGCCATAACGGCAGTGCATTTGGAAGAATTCGACAATCTTATATTCAGGTATAAAGTCGATTTTCTTGTATATACACATTTAGCAGTCGGTGTTGAGTTGCTTCAAATCATTAACATCAAATATTAATTTAATTAGCCTTCTTCATCTTATCGAAGGTGACATAAAGCCATAACGGCAGCGCATTTGAAAGAATTCGACAATCTTATATTCAGGAAAAAGTCAATTTTCTTGTATATACACATTTAGCAGTCGGTGCTGAGTTGCTTCAAATCATTAACATCAAATATTTAAGTTAATTAGCCTTCTTCATCTTATCGAAGTTGACATAAAGCCATAACGGCAGTGCATTTGGAAGAATTCGACAATCTTATATTCAGGTATAAAGTCGATTTTCTTGTATATACACATTTAGCAGTCGGTGTTGAGTTGCTTCAAATCATTAACATCAAATATTTAAGTTAATTAGCCTTCTTCATCTTATCGAAGTTGACATAAAGCCATAACGGCAGTGCATTTGGAAGAATTCGACAATCTTATATTCAGGTATAAAGTCGATTTTCTTGTATATACACATTTAGCAGTCGGTGCTGAGTTGCTTCAAATCATTAACATCAAATATTTAAGTTAATTAGCCTTCTTCATCTTATCGAAGTTGACATAAAGCCATAACGGCAGTGCATTTGGAAGAATTCGACAATCTTATATTCAGGTATAAAGTCGATTTTCTTGTATATACACATTTAGCAGTCGGTGTTGAGTTGCTTCAAATCATTAACATCAAATATTTAAGTTAATTAGCCTTCTTCATCTTATCGAAGTTGACATAAAGCCATAACGGCAGTGCATTTGAAAGAATTCGACAATCTTATATTCAGGTATAAAGTCGATTTTCTTGTATATACACATTTAGCAGTCGGTGCTGAGTTGCTTCAAATCATTAACATCAAATATTTAAGTTAATTAGCCTTCTTCATCTTATCGAAGTTGACATAAAGCCATAACGGCAGTGCATTTGGAAGAATTCGACAATCTTATATTCAGGTATAAAGTCGATTTTCTTGTATATACACATTTAGCAGTCGGTGTTGAGTTGCTTCAAATCATTAACATCAAATATTTAAGTTAATTAGCCTTCTTCATCTTATCGAAGTTGACATAAAGCCATAACGGCAGTGCATTTGGAAGAATTCGACAATCTTATATTCAGGTATAAAGTCGATTTTCTTGTATATACACATTTAGCAGTCGGTGCTTAGTTGCTTCAAATCATTAACATCAAATATTTAAGTTAATTAGCCTTCTTCATCTTATCGAAGTTGACATAAAGCCATAACGGCAGTGCATTTGGAAGAATTCGACAATCTTATATTCAGGTATAAAGTCGATTTTCTTGTATATACACATTTAGCAGTCGGTGCTGAGTTGCTTCAAATCATTAACATCAAATATTTAAGTTAATTAGCCTTCTTCATCTTATCGAAGTTGACATAAAGCCATAACGGCAGTGCATTTGGAAGAATTCGACAATCTTATATTCAGGTATAAAGTCGATTTTCTTGTATATACACATTTAGCAGTCGGTGCTGAGTTGCTTCAAATCATTAACATCAAATATTTAAGTTAATTAGCCTTCTTCATCTTATCGAAGTTGACATAAAGCCATAACGGCAGTGCATTTGGAAGAATTCGACAATCTTATATTCAGGTATAAAGTCGATTTTCTTGTATATACACATTTAGCAGTCGGTGTTGAGTTGCTTCAAATCATTAACATCAAATATTTAAGTTAATTAGCCTTCTTCATCTTATCGAAGTTGACATAAAGCCATAACGGCAGTGCATTTGGAAGAATTCGACAATCTTATATTCAGGTATAAAGTCGATTTTCTTGTATATACACATTTAGCAGTCGGTGTTGAGTTGCTTCAAATCATTAACATCAAATATTTAAGTTAATTAGCCTTCTTCATCTTATCGAAGTTGACATAAAGCCATAACGGCAGTGCATTTGGAAGAATTCGACAATCTTATATTCAGGTATAAAGTCGATTTTCTTGTATATACACATTTAGCAGTCGGTGTTGAGTTGCTTCAAATCATTAACATCAAATATTTAAGTTAATTAGCCTTCTTCATCTTATCTAAGTTGAAATAAAGCCATAACGGCAGTGCATTTGAAAGAATTCGACAATCTTATATTCAGGTATAAAGTCGATTTTCTTGTATATACACATTTAGCAGTCGGTGCTGAGTTGCTTCAAATCATTAACATCAAATATTTAAGTTAATTAGCCTTCTTCATCTTATCGAAGTTGACATAAAGCCATAACGGCAGTGCATTTGGAAGAATTCGACAATCTTATATTCAGGTATAAAGTCGATTTTCTTGTATATACACATTTAGCAGTCGGTGCTGAGTTGCTTCAAATCATTAACATCAAATATTTAAGTTAATTAGCCTTCTTCATCTTATCGAAGTTGACATAAAGCCATAACGGCAGTGCATTTGGAAGAATTCGACAATATTATGTTCAGGTATAAAAGCAATTTTCTTGTATATACACATTTAGCAGTCGGTGTTGAGTTGCTTCAAATCATTAACATCAAATATTTAAGTTAATTAGCCTTCTTCATCTTATCGAAGTTGACATAAAGCCATAACGGCAGTGCATTTGGAAGAATTCGACAATCTTATATTCAGGTATAAAGTCGATTTTCTTGTATATACACATTTAGCAGTCGGTGCTGAGTTGCTTCAAATCATTAACATCAAATATTTAAGTTAATTAGCCTTCTTCATCTTATCGAAGTTGACATAAAGCCATAACGGCAGTGCATTTGGAAGAATTCGACAATCTTATATTCAGGTATAAAGTCGATTTTCTTGTATATACACATTTAGCAGTCGATATTGAGTTGCTTCAAATCATTAACATCAAATATTTAAGTTAATTAGCCTTCTTCATCTTATCGAAGTTGACATAAAGCCATAACGGCAGTGCATTTGGAAGAATTCGACAATCTTATATTCAGGTATAAAGTCGATTTTCTTGTAAATAAACATTTAGCAGTCGGTGTTGAGTTGCTTCAAATCATTAACATCAAATATTTAAGTTAATTAGCCTTCTTCATCTTATCGAAGTTGACATAAAGCCATAACGGCAGCGCATTTGAAAAAATTCGACAATCTTATATTCAGGAAAAAGTCGATTTTCTTGTATATACACATTTAGCAGTCGGTGCTGAGTTGCTTCAAATCATTAACATCAAATATTTAAGTTAATTAGCCTTCTTCATCTTATCGAAGTTGACATAAAGCCATAACGGCAGTGCATTTGGAAGAATTCGACAATCTTATATTCAGGTATAAAGTCGATTTTCTTGTATATACACATTTAGCAGTCGTGTTGAGTTGCTTCAAATCATTAACATCAAATATTTAAGTTAATTAGCCTTCTTCATCTTATCGAAGTTGACATAAAGCCATAACGGCAGTGCATTTGGAAGAATTCGACAATCTTATATTCAGGTATAAAGTCGATTTTCTTGTATATACACATTTAGCAGTCGATAGTTGAGTTGCCTCAAATCATTAACACCAAATATTTATGTTAATTAACCTTCTTCATCTTATCGAAGTTGACGTAAAGCCATAACGGCAGGGCATTTGGAAGAATTCGACAATCTTATATTCAGGAAAAAAGTCGATTTTCTTGTATATACACATTTAGCAGTCGGTGCTGAGTTGCTTTGAAGCAACAAAGCACCGACTGCTAAATGTGTATATACAAGAAAATTGACTTCATACCTGATATAAGATTGTCGAATTCTTCCAAATGCGCTGCTGTTATGGCTTTATGTCACATTCGATAAGATGAAGAAGGCTAATTAAATTAAATATTTGATGTTAATGATTTGAAGCAACTCAACACCGACTGCTAATTGTGTGTATACAAGAAAATCGACTTTATACCTGAATATAAGATTGTCGAATTCTTCCAAATGCACTGCCGTTATGGCCTTACGTCAACATCGATAAGATGAAGAAGGTTAATTAACTTAAATATTTGGTGTTAATGATTTGAGGCAACACAATTCCGACTGCTGAATGTGTATATACAAGAAAATCGACTTTATACCTGAATATAAGATTGTCGAATTCTTCCAAATGCACTGCCGTTATGGCTTTATGTCAACTTCGATAAGATAAAGAAGGCTAATAAACTTTAATATTTGATGTTAATGATTTAAAGCAACTCAATATCGACTGCTAAATGTGTATATACAAGAAAATCGACTTTATACCTGAATATAAGATTGTCGAATTCTTCCAAATGCACTGCCGTTATGGCTTTATGTCAACTTCGATAAGATGAAGAAGGCTAATTAAATTAAATATTTGATGCTAATGATTTGAAGCAACTCAGCACCGACTGCTAAATGTGTATATACAAGAAAATCGCCTTTTTACCTGAATATAAGATTGTCGAATTCTTCCAAATGCACTGCCGTTATGGCTTTATGTCAACTTCATAAGATGAAGAAGGTTAATTAACATAAATATTTGATGTTAATGATTTGAAGCAACTCAATATCGACTGCTAAATGTGTATATACAAGAAAATCGACTTTATACCTGAATATAAGATTGTCGAATTCTTCCAAATGCACTGCCGTTATGGCTTTATGTCAACTTCGATAAGATGAAGAAGGTTAATTAACATAAATATTTGATGTTAATGATTTGAAGCAACTCAACACTGACTGCTAAATGTGTATATACAAGAAAATCGACTTTATACCTGAATATAAGATTGTCGAATTCTTCCGAATGCACTGCCGTTATGGCTTTATGTCAACTTCGATAAGATGCAGAAGGCTAATTAAATTAAATATTTGATGTTAATGATTTGAAGCAACTCAACACCGACTGCTAAATGTGTATATACAAGAAAATCGACTTTATACCTGAATATAAGATTGTCGAATTCTTCCAAATGCACTGCCGTTATGGCTTTATGTCAACTTCGATAAGATGAAGAAGGTTAATTAACTTAAATATTTGATGTTAATGATTTGAAGCAACAAAGCACCGACTGCTAAATGTGTATATACAAGAAAATTGACTTTTTTCCTGAATATAAGATTGTCGAATTCTTTCAAATGCGCTGCTGTTATGGCTTTATGTCACCTTCGATAAGATGAAGAAGGCTAATTAAATTAAATATTTGATGTTAATGATTTGAAGCAACTCAACACCGACTGCTAAATGTGTATATACAAGAAAATCGACTTTATACCTGAATATAAGATTGTCGAATTCTTCCAAATGCACTGCCGTTATGGCTTTATGTCAACTTCGATAAGATGAAGAAGGCTAATTAACTTTAATATTTGATGTTAATGATTTGAAGCAACTCAATATCGACTGCTAAATGTGTATATACAAGAAAATCGACTTTATACCTGAATATAAGATTGTCGAATTCTTCCAAATGCACTGCCGTTATGGCTTTATGTCAACTTCGATAAGATGAAGAAGGCTAATTAACTTTAATATTTGATGTTAATGATTTGAAGCAACTCAATACCGACTGCTAAATGTGTATATACAAGAAAATCGACTTTATACCTGAATATAAAATTGTCGAATTCTTCCAAATGCACTGCCGTTATGGCTTTATGTCAACTTCGATAAGATGAAGAAGGCTAATTAACTTAAATATTTGATGTTAATGATTTGAAGCAACTCAGCACCGACTGCTAAATGTGTATATACAAGAAAATCGACTTTATATTCCTGAATATAAGATTGTCGAATTCTTCCAAATGCACTGCCGTTATGGCTTTATGTCAACTTCAGCAAGATGAAGAAGGTTAATTAACATAAATATTTGATGTTAATGATTTGAAGCAACTCAATTCCGACTGCTGAATGTGTATATACAAGAAAATCGACTTTATACCTGAATATAAGATTGTCGAATTCTTCCAAATGCACTGCCGTTATGGCTTTATGTCAACTTCGATAAGATGAAGAAGGATAATTAACATAAATATTTGATGCTAATGATTTGAAGCAACTCAATACCGACTGCTAAATGTGTATATACAAGAAAATCGACTTTATGCCTGAATATAAGATTGTCGAATTTTTCCAAATGCACTGCCGTTATGGCTTTATGTCAACTTCGATAAGATGAAGAAGGCTAATTAAATTAAATATTTGATGCTAATGATTTGAAGCAACTCAGCACCGACTGCTAAATGTGTATATACAAGAAAAATGTCTTAATTAACATAAATAGTTGGTGTTAATGATTTTAGGCAACTCACTATCGACTGCTAAATGTGTTTATACAAGAAAATCGACTTTATACCTTAATATAAGAATGTGGAATTCTTCCAAATGCACTGCCGTTATGGCTTTATATCCACTTCAGTAAGATGAAGAAGGTTAATTAACATAAATAGTTGATGCTAATGATTTGAAGCAACTCAACACTGTCTATAAAGTCGATTTTATTGTATATACACATTTAGCAGTCGATATTGAGTTGCTTCAAATCATTAACATCAAATATTAAAGTTTATTAGCCTTCTTTATCTTATCGAAGTTGACATAAAGCCATAACGGCACTGCATTAGCATCAAATATTTAATTTAATTAGCCTTCTTCATCTTATCGAAGTTGACAAAAAGCCATAACGGCAGTGCATTTGGAAAATTCGACAATCTTATATTCAGGTATAAAGTCGATTTTCTTGTATATACACATTTAGCAGTCGGTGTTGAGTTGCTTCAAATCACTAAAATCAAATATTAAAGTTTATTAGCCTTCTTTATCTTATCGAAGTTGACATAAAGCCATAACGGCACTGCATTTGGAAGAATTCGACAATCTTATATTCAGGTATAAAGTCGATTTTCTTGTATATACACATTCAGCAGTCGGAATTGTGTTGCCTCAAATCATTAACATCAAATATTTATGTTAATTAACCTTCTTCATCTTATCGAAGTTGACATAAAGCCATAACGGCAGTGCATTTGGAAGAATTCGACAATCTTATATTCAGGTATAAAGTCGATTTTCTTGTATATACACATTTAGCAGTCGGTGTTGAGTTGCTTCAAATCATTAACATCAAATATTTAAGTTAATTAGCCTTCTTCATCTTATCGAAGTTGACATAAAGCCATAACGGCAGTGCATTTGGAAGAATTCGACAATCTTATATTCAGGTATAAAGTCGATTTTCTTGTATATACACATTTAGCAGTCGGTGCTTTGTTGCTTCAAATCATTAACATCAAATATTTAAGTTAATTAGCCTTCTTCATCTTATCGAAGTTGACATAAAGCCATAACGGCAGTGCATTTGGAAGAATTCGACAATCTTATATTCAGGTATAAAGTCGATTTTCTTGTATATACACATTTAGCAGTCGGTGTTGAGTTGCTTCAAATCATTAACATCAAATATTTAAGTTAATTAGCCTTCTTCATCTTATCGAAGTTGACATAAAGTCATAACGGCAGTGCATTTAGAAGAATTCGACAATCTTATATTCAGGTATAAAGTCGATTTTCTTGTATATACACATTTAGCAGTCGGTGCTGAGTTGCTTCAAATCATTAACGTCAAATATTTAAGTTAATTAGCCTTCTTCATCTTATCGAAGTTGACATAAAGCCATAACGGCAGTGCATTTGAAAGAATTCGACAATCTTATATTCAGGTATAAAGTCGATTTTCTTGTATATACACATTTAGCAGTCGGTGCTGAGTTGCTTCAAATCATTAACATCAAATATTTAAGTTAATTAGCCTTCTTCATCTTATCGAAGTTGACATAAAGCCATAACGGCAGTGCATTTGAAAGAATTCGACAATCTTATATTCAGGTATAAAGTCGATTTTCTTGTATATACACATTTAGCAGTCGGTGCTGAGTTGCTTCAAATCATTAACATCAACATATTTAAGTTAATTAGCCTTCTTCATCTTATCGAAGTTGACATAAAGCCATAACGGCAGTGCATTTGGAAGAATTCGACAATCTTATATTCAGGTATAAAGTCGATTTTCTTGTATATACACATTTAGCAGTCGGTGCTGAGTTGCTTCAAATCATTAACATCAAATATTTAAGTTAATTAGCCTTCTTCATCTTATCGAAGTTGACATAAAGCCATAACGGCAGTGCATTTGGAAGAATTCGACAATCTTATATTCAGGTATAAAGTCGATTTTCTTGTATATACACATTTAGCAGTCGGTGCTGAGTTGCTTCAAATCATTAGCATCAAATACTTAAGTTAATTAGCCTTCTTCATCTTATCGAAGTTGACATAAAGCCATAACGGCAGTGCATTTGGAAGAATTCGACAATCTTATATTCAGGTATAAAGTCGATTTTCTTGTATATACACATTTAGCAGTCGGTTGAGTTGCTTCAAATCATTAAGATCAAATATTTAAGTTAATTAGCCTTCTTCATCTTATCGAAGTTGACATAAAGCCATAACGGCAGTGCATTTGGAAGAATTCGACAATCTTATATTCAGGTATAAAGTCGATTTTCTTGTATATACACATTTAGCAGTCGATATTGAGTTGCTTCAAATCATTAACATCAAATATTTAAGTTAATTAGCCTTCTTCATCTTATCGAAGTTGACATAAAGCCATAACGGCAGTGCATTTGGAAGAATTCGACAATCTTATATTCAGGTATAAAGTCGATTTTCTTGTATATACACATTTAGCAGTCGGTGTTGAGTTGCTTCAAATCATTAACATCAAACATTTATTTTAATTAGCCTTCTTCATCTTATCGAAGTTGACATAAAGCCATAACGGCAGTGCATTTGGAAGAATTCGACAATCTTATATTCAGGTATAAAGTCGATTTTCTTGTATATACACATTTAGCAGTCGGTGCTGAGTTGCTTCAAATCATTAACATCAAATATTTAAGTTAATTAGCCTTCTTCATCTTATCGAAGTTGACATAAAGCCATAACGGCAGTGCATTTGGAAGAATTCGACAATCTTATATTCAGGTATAAAGTCGATTTTCTTGTATATACACATTTAGCAGTCGGTGCTGAGTTGCTTCAAATCATTAACATCAAATATTTAAGTTAATTAGCCTTCTTCATCTTATCGAAGTTGACATAAAGCCATAACGGCAGTGCATTTGGAAGAATTCGACAATCTTATATTCAGGTATAAAGTCGATTTTCTTGTATATACACATTTAGCAGTCGATATTGAGTTGCTTCAAATCATTAACATCAAATATTTAAGTTAATTAGCCTTCTTCATCTTATCGAAGTTGACATAAAGCCATAACGGCAGTGCATTTGGAAGAATTCGACAATCTTATATTCAGGTATAAAGTCGATTTTCTTGTATATACACATTTAGCAGTCGGTGTTGAGTTGCTTCAAATCATTAACATCAAATATTTAAGTTAATTAGCCTTCTTCATCTTATCGAAGTTGACATAAAGCCATAACGGCAGTGCATTTGGAAGAATTCGACAATCTTATATTCAGGTATAAAGTCGATTTTCTTGTATATACACATTTAGCAGTCGGTGCTTTGTTGCTTCAAATCATTAACATCAAATATTTAAGTTAATTAGCCTTCTGCATCTTATCGAAGTTGACATAAAGCCATAACGGCCGTGCATTTGAAAGAATTCGACAATCTTATATTCAGGTATAAAGTCGATTTTCTTGTATATACACATTCAGCAGTCGGAATTGTGTTGCTTCAAATCATTAACATCAAATATTTAAGTTAATTAGCCTTCTTCATCTTATCGAAGTTGACATAAAGCCATAACGGCAGTGCATTTGGAAGAATTCGACAATCTTATATTCAGGTATAAAGTCGATTTTCTTGTATATACACATTTAGCAGTCGATATTGAGTTGCTTCAAATCATTAACATCAAATATTTAAGTTAATTAGCCTTCTTCATCTTATCGAAGTTGACATAAAGCCATAACGGCAGTGCATTTGGAAGAATTCGACAATCTTATATTCAGGTATAAAGTCGATTTTCTTGTATATACACATTTAGCAGTCGATATTGAGTTGCTTCAAATCATTAACATCAAATATTTAAGTTAATTAGCCTTCTTCATCTTATCGAAGTTGACATAAAGCCATAACGGCAGTGCATTTGGAAGAATTCGACAATCTTATATTCAGGTATAAAGTCGATTTTCTTGTATATACACATTTAGCAGTCGGTGTTGAGTTGCTTCAAATCATTAACATCAAATATTTAAGTTAATTAGCCTTCTTCATCTTATCGAAGTTGACATAAAGCCATAACGGCAGTGCATTTGGAAGAATTCGACAATCTTATATTCAGGTATAAAGTCGATTTTCTTGTATATACACATTTAGCAGTCGGTATTGAGTTGCTTCAAATCATTAACATCAAATATTTAAGTTAATTAGCCTTCTTCATCTTATCGAAGTTGACATAAAGCCATAACGGCAGTGCATTTGGAAGAATTCGACAATCTTATATTCAGGTATAAAGTCGATTTTCTTGTATATACACATTTAGCAGTCGGTGTTGAGTTGCTTCAAATCATTAACATCAAATATTTAAGTTAATTAACCTTCTTCATCTTATCGAAGTTGACATAAGGCCATAACGGCAGTGCATTTGGAAGAATTCGACAATCTTATATTCAGGTATAAAGTCGGTTTTCTTGTATATACACATTTAGCAGTCGGTGCTGAGTTGCTTCAAATCATTAACATCAAATATTTAAGTTAATTAGCCTTCTTCATCTTATCGAAGTTGACATAAAGCCATAACGGCAGTGCATTTGGAAGAATTCGACAATCTTATATTCAGGTATAAAGTCGATTTTCTTGTATATACACATTTAGCAGTCGGTGCTGAGTTGCTTCAAATCATTAACATCAAATATTTAAGTTAATTAGCCTTCTTCATCTTATCGAAGTTGACATAAAGCCATAACGGCAGTGCATTTGGAAGAATTCGACAATCTTATATTCAGGTATAAAGTCGATTTTCTTGTATATACACATTTAGCAGTCGGTGCTTAGTTGCTTCAAATCATTAACATCAAATATTTAAGTTAATTAGCCTTCTTCATCTTATCGAAGTTGACATAAAGCCATAACGGCAGTGCATTTGGAAGAATTCGACAATCTTATATTCAGGTATAAAGTCGATTTTCTTGTATATACACATTTAGCAGTCGATGTTGAGTTGCTTCAAATCATTAACATCAAATATTTAAGTTAATTAGCCTTCTTCATCTTATCGAAGTTGACATAAAGCCATAACGGCAGTGCATTTGAAAGAATTCGACAATCTTATATTCAGGTATAAAGTCGATTTTCTTGTATATACACATTTAGCAGTCGGTGCTGAGTTGCTTCAAATCATTAACATCAAATATTTAAGTTAATTAGCCTTCTTCATCTTATCGAAGTTGACATAAAGCCATAACGGCAGTGCATTTGGAAGAATTCGACAATCTTATATTCAGGTATAAAGTCGATTTTCTTGTATATACACATTTAGCAGTCGGTGCTGAGTTGTTTCAAATCATTAACATCAAATATTTCATTTAATTAGCCTTCTTCATCTTATCGAAGTTGACATAAAGCCATAACGGCAGTGCATTTGGAAGAATTCGACAATCTTATATTCAGGTATAAAGTCGATTTTCTTGTATATACACATTTAGCAGTCGGTGCTGAGTTGCTTCAAATCATTAACATCAACCATTTAAGTTAATTAGCCTTCTTCATCTTATCGAAGTTGACATAAAGCCATAACGGCAGTGCATTTGGAAGAATTCGACAATCTTATATTCAGGTATAAAGTCGATTTTCTTGTATATACACATTTAGCAGTCGGTGCTTAGTTGCTTCAAATCATTAACATCAAATATTTAAGTTAATTAGCCTTCTTCATCTTATCGAAGTTGACATAAAGCCAAAACGGCAGTGCATTTGGAAGAATTCGACAATCTTATATTCAGGTATAAAGTCGATTTTCTTGTATATGCATATTTAGCAGTCGGTGCTGAGTTGCTTCAAATCATTAACATCAAATATTTAAGTTAATTAGCCTTCTTCATCTTATCGAAGTTGACATAAAGCCATAACGGCAGTGCATTTGGAAGAATTCGACAATCTTATATTCAGGTATAAAGTCGATTTTCTTGTATATACACATTTAGCAGTCGGTGTTGAGTTGCTTCAAATCATTAACATCAAATATTTAAGTTAATTAGCCTTCTTCATCTTATCGAAGTTGACATAAAGCCATAACGGCAGTGCATTTGGAAGAATTCGACAATCTTATATTCAGGTATAAAGTCGATTTTCTTGTATATACACATTTAGCAGTCGGTGTTGAGTTGCTTCAAATCATTAACATCAAATATTTAAGTTAATTAGCCTTCTTCATCTTATCGAAGTTGACATAAAGCCATAACGGCAGTGCATTTGGAAGAATTCGACAATCTTATATTCAGGTATAAAGTCGATTTTCTTGTATATACACATTTAGCAGTCGGTGTTGAGTTGTTTCAAATCATTAACATCAAATATTTAAGTTAATTAGCCTTCTTCATCTTATCGAAGTTGACATAAAGCCATAACGGCAGTGCATTTGGAAGAATTCGACAATCTTATATTCAGGTATAAAGTCGATTTTCTTGTATATACACATTTAGCAGTCGGTGTTGAGTTGCTTCAAATCATTAACATCAAATATTTAAGTTAATTAGCCTTCTTCATCTTATCGAAGTTGACATAAAGCCATAACGGCAGTGCATTTGGAAGAATTCGACAATCTTATATTCAGGTAAAAAGTCGATTTTCTTGTATATACACATTTAGCAGTCGGTGTTGAGTTGCTTCAAATCATTAACATCAAATATTTAAGTTAATTAGCCTTCTTCATCTTATCGAAGTTGACATAAAGCCATAACGGCAGTGCATTTGAAAGAATTCGACAATCTTATATTCAAGTATTAAGTCGATTTTCTTGTATATACACATTTAGCAGTCGGTGTTGAGTTGCTTCAAATCATTAACATCAAATATTTAAGTTAATTAGCCTTCTTCATCTTATCGAAGTTGACATAAAGCCATAACGGCAGTGCATTTGGAAGAATTCGACAATCTTATATTCAGGTATAAAGTCGATTTTCTTGTATATACACATTTAGCAGTCGGTGCTGAGTTGTTTCAAATCATTAACATCAAATATTTAAGTTAATTAGCCTTCTTCATCTTATCGAAGTTGACATAAAGCCATAACGGCAGTGCATTTGGAAGAATTCGACAATCTTATATTCAGGTATAAAGTCGATTTTCTTGTATATACACATTTAGCAGTCGGTGCTGAGTTGTTTCAAATCATTAACATCAAATGTTTAAGTTAATTAGCCTTCTTCATCTTATCGAAGTTGACATAAAGCCATAACGGCAGTGCATTTGGAAGAATTCGACAATCTTATATTCAGGTATAAAGTCGATTTTCTTGTATATACACATTTAGCAGTCGGTGCTGAGTTGCTTCAAATCATTAACATCAAATATTTAAGTTAATTAGCCTTCTTCATCTTATCGAAGTTGACATAAAGCCATAACGGCAGTGCATTTGGAAGAATTCGACAATCTTATATTCAGGTATAAAGTCGATTTTCTTGTATATACACATTTAGCAGTCGGTGCTGAGTTGCTTCAAATCATTAACATCAAATATTTAAGTTAATTAGCCTTCTTCATCTTATCGAAGTTGACATAAAGCCATAACGGCAGTGCATTTGAAAGAATTCGACAATCTTATATTCAGGTATAAAGTCGATTTTCTTGTATATACACATTTAGCAGTCGGTGCTGAGTTGTTTCAAATCATTAGCATCAAATATTTAAGTTAATTAGCCTTCTTCATCTTATCGAAGTTGACATAAAGCCATAACGGCAGTGCATTTGGAAGAATTCGACAATCTTATATTCAGGTATAAAGTCGATTTTCTTGTATATACACATTTAGCAGTCGGTATTGAGTTGCTTCAAATCATTAACATCAAATATTTAAGTTAATTAGCCTTCTTCATCTTATCGAAGTTGACATAAGGCCATAACGAATTTGGAAGAATTCGACAATCTTATATTCAGGTATAAAGTCGATTTTCTTGTATATACACATTTAGCAGTCGGTGTTGAGTTGCTTCAAATCATTAACATCAAATATTTAAGTTAATTAGCCTTCTTCATCTTATCGAAGTTGACATAAAGCCATAACGGCAGTGCATGTGGAAAGAATTCGACAATCTTATATTCAGGTATAAAGTCGATTTTCTTGTATATACACATTCAGCAGTCGGTGTGAGTTGCTTCAAATCATTAACATCAAATATTTAAGTTAATTAGCCTTCTTCATCTTATCGAAGTTGACATAAAGCCATAACGGCAGTGCATTTGGAAGAATTCGACAATCTTATATTCAGGTATAAAGTCGATTTTCTTGTATATACACATTTAGCAGTCGGTGTTGAGTTGCTTCAAATCATTAACATCAAATATTTAAGTTAATTAGCCTTCTTCATCTTATCGAAGTTGACATAAAGCCATAACGGCAGTGCATTTGGAAGAATTCGACAATCTTATATTCAGGTATAAAGTCGTTTTTCTTGTATATAGACATTCAGCAGTCAGTGTTGAGTTGCTTCAAATCATTAACATCAAATATTTAAGTTAATTGGCCTTCTTCATCTTACCCAAGTTGACATAAAGCCATAACGGCAGTGCATTTGGAAGAATTCTACAATCTTATATTCAGGTATAAAGTCGATTTTCTTGTATATACACATTTAGCAGTCGGTGTTGATTT
>NW_026089773.1:0-43723 GCF_024586455.1 Bactrocera neohumeralis | reverse complement strand
GAAAATCGACCTTATACCTGTATATAATTTTGTCGATTTCTTTCAACTGCTTTGCCGGTTTGGCTTTATGTCAACTTCAGTAAGATGAAGAAGGTCAATTAACTTAAATATGTTAAATTAATGATTTAAAGCAACTCAATATCGACTGCTAAATGTGTATACACAAGAAAATCGACTTTATAACTGAATATAAGAATGTCGAATTCTTCCAAATGCACTGCCGTTATGGCTTTATAACAACATCAGTAAGATGAAGAAGGTAAATTAACTTAAAGATGTTAAACTAATGATTTAAAGCAACTCAATATCGACTGCTAAATGTGTATATACAAGAAAATCGACTTTATACCTGAATATAATATTGTCGATTTCTTCCAAATGCTTTGCCGTTTTGGCTTTATGTCAACTTCAGTAAGATGAAGAAGGTAATTTAACTTAAATATGTTAAATTAATGATTTAAAGCAACTCAATATCGACTGCTTAATGTGTATATACAAGAACATCGACTTTATACCTGAATATAATATTGTCGAATTCTTCCAAATGCACTGCCGGTTATGGCTTTATGTCAACTTCAGTAAGATGAAGAAGGTTAATTAACTTAAATATGTTAAATTAATGATTTAAAGCAACTCAATATCGACTGCTAAATGTGTATATACAAGAAAATCGACTTTATACATGAATATAAGATTGTCGATTTCTTCCAACTGCTTTGCCGTTATGGCTTTATGCCAACTTCAGTATGAAGAAGGTCAATTAACTTAAATATGTTAAATAATTACAACTCAATATTTACTGCTAAATGTGTATATACAAGAAAATCGACTTTATAACTGAATATAAGAATGTCGAATTCTTCCAAATGCACTGACGTTATGGCTTTATAACAACTTCAGTAAGATGAAGAAGGTTAATTAACTTAAATATGTTAAATTAATGATTTAAAGCAACTCAATATCGACTGCTAAATGTGTATATACAAGAAAATCGACTTTATACCTGAATATAAGAATGTCGAATTCTTCCAAATGCACTGCCGTTATGGCTTTATATCAACCTCAGTAAGATGAAGAAGGTTAATTAACTTTAATATGTTAAAGTAATGATTTAAAACAACTCAATATCGAGTGCTAAATGTGTATACACAAGAAAATCGACTTTATACCTGAATATAATATTGTCGATTTCTTCCAAATGAACTGCCGTTATGGCTTTATAACAACATCAGTAAGATGAAGAAGGTAAATTAACTTAAATATGTTAAATTAATGATTTAAGGTAATTCAATATCGACCGCTAAATGTGTATATACAAGAAAATCGACTTTATAACTGAATATAATATTGTCGATTTCTTCCAACTGCTTTGCCGGTTTGGCTTATGTCAACTTCAGTAAGATGAAGAAGGTCAATTAACTTAAATATGTTAAATTAATGATTTAAAGCAACTCAATATCGACTGCTAAATGTGTATATACAAGAAAATTGACTTTATACTTGAATAAAGGAATGCCGAATTCTTCCAAATGCACTGCCATTATGGCTTTATAACAACTTCAGTAAGATGAAGAAGGTTAACTAACTCAAATATGTCAAATTAATGGACGGAAGCAAGTCAATATCGACTGCTAGATGTGTATATACAAGAAAATCGACTTTATATCTGAATACAAGATTGTCGAATTCTTCCAAATGCACTGCCGTTATGGCTTTATATCAACTTCAGTAAGATGAAGAAGGTTAATTAACTTAAATATGTTAAAGTAATGATTTAAAGCAACTCAATATCGACTGCTAAATGTGTATATACAAGAAAATCGACTTTATACCTGAATACAAGAATGTCGAATTCTTCCAAATGCACTGCCGTTATGGCTTTATGTCAAATTCAGTAAGATGAAGAATGTTAATTAACTTAAATATGTTTAATTAATGATTTAAAGCAACTCAATATCGACTGCAAAATGTGTATATACAAGAAAATCGACTTTTTACCTGAATAAAATAATGTCGAATTCTTCCAAATGCACTGCCGTTATGGCGTCGTGTCAACCTCAGTAAGATGAAGAAGGTTAATTAACTTAAATATGTTAAAGTAATGATTTAAAGCAACTCAATATCGACTACTAAATGTGTATATACAAGAAAATCGACTTTAAACCTGAATATAAGAATGTCGAATTCTTCCAAATGCACTGACGTTATGGCCTTATGTCAACTTCAGTAAAATGAAGAAGGTTAATTAACTTATATATGTTAAAGTAATGATTTGAAGCAACTCAATATCGATTGCTAAATGTGAATGTACGAGAAAATCGACTTTATACCTGAACATTAGATTGTCGAATTCTTCCAAATGCACTGACGTTATGGCCTTATGTCAACTTCAGTAAGATGAAGAGGGTTAATTAACTTAAATATGTTAAAGTAATGATTTAAAGCAACTCAGTATCGACTGTTAAATGTGTACTTACAAGAAAATCGACTATAAACCTGAATATAAGAATGTCGAATTCTTCCAAATGCACTGACGTTATGGCCTTATGTCAACTTCAGTAAAATGAAGAAGGTTAATTAACTTATATATGTTAAAGTAATGATTTGAAGCAACTCAATATCGATTGCTAAATGTTGTCGAATTCTTCCAAATGCACTGACGTTATGGCCTTATGTCAACTTCAGTAAGATGAAGAAGGTTAATTAACTTAAATATGTTAAAGTAATGATTTAAAGCAACTCAATATCGATTGTTAAATGTGTATATACAAGAAAATCGACTTTATACCTGAATATAAGATTGTCGAATTCTTCCAAATGCACTGCCGTTATGGCTTTATGTCAACTTCAGTAAGATGAAGAAGGTTAATTAACTTAAATATGTTAAAGTAATGATTTAAAGCAACTCAATATCGACTGCTAAATGTGTAAATACACGAAAATCGACTTTATACCTGAATATAAGATTGTCGATTTCTTCCAAATGCGCTGCCGGTATGGCTTTATGTCAACTTCAGTAAGATGAAGAAGGTTAATTAACTTAAATATGTTAAATTAATGATTTAAAGCAACTCAATATCGACTGCTAAATGTGTATATACAAGAAAATCGACTTTATACCTGAATATAAGAATGTCGAATTCTTCCAAATGCACTGCCGTTATGGCTTTATGTCAACTTCAGTAAGATGAAGAAGGTTAATTAACTTAAATATGTTAAAGTAATGATTTAAAGCAACCCAACATCGACTGCTAAATGTGTATATACAAGAAAATAAACTTTATACCTGAATATAATATTGTCGATTTCTTCCAAATGCACTGCCGTTATGGCTTTATGTCAACTTCAGTAAGATGAAGAAGGTTAATTAACTTAAATATGTTAAATTAATGATTTAAAGCAACTCAATATCGACTGCTAAATGTGTATATACAAGAAAATCGACTTTATACCTGAATATAATAATGTCGAATTCTTCCAAATGCACTGCCGCTATGGCGTCGTGTCAACCTCAGTAAGATGAAGAAGGTTAATAACTTAAATATGTTAAAGTAATGATTTAAAGCAACTCAATATCGACTGCTAAATGTGTATATACAAGAAAATCGACTTTATACCTGAATATAAGAATGTCGAATTCTTCCAAATGCACTGCCGTTATGGCTTTATGTCAACTTCAGTAAGATGAAGAAGTTCAATTAATTTATATATGTTAAAGTAATGATTTGAAGCAACTCAATATAGACTGCTAAATGTGTATATACAAGAAAATCGACTTTATACCTGAATATAATATTGTCGATTTCTTCCAAATGCACTGCCGTTATGGCTTTATGTCAACTTCAGTAAGATGAAGAAGGTTAATTAACTTAAAAATATGTTAAATTAATGATTTAAAGCAACTCAATATCGACTGCTAAATGTGTATATACAAGAAAATCGACTTTATACCTGAATATAATAATGTCGAATTCTTCCAAATGCACTGCCGTTATGGCTTTATGTCAACTTCAGTAAGATGAAGAAGGTTAATTAACTTAAATATGTTAAAGTAATGATTTAAAGCAACTCAATATCGATTGCTTAATGTGTATACATAAGAAAATCGACTTTATAACTGAATATAAGATTGTCGAATTCTTCCAAATGCACTGCCGTTATGGCTTTATGTCAACTTCAGTAAGATGAAGAAGGTTAATTAACTTAAATATGTTAAATTAATGATTTAAAGCAACTCAATATCGATTGCTAAATGTGTATATACAAGAAAATCGACTTTATAACTGAATATAAGAATGTCGAATTCTTCAAAATGCACTGCCGTTATGGCTTTATGTCAACTTCAGTAAAATGAAGAAAGCTTATTAACTTAAATATGTTAAAGTAATGATTTAAAGCAACTCAATATCGACTGCTTAATGTGTATATACAAGAAAATCGACTTTATACCTGAATATAAGATTGTCGAATTCTTCCAAATGCACTGCCGTTATGGCCTTATGTCAACTTCAGTAAGATGAAGAAGGTTAATTAACTTAAACATTTAAAGTAATGATTTAAAGCAACTCAATATCGACTGCTAAATGTTTATATACAAGAAAATCGACTTTATACCTGAATATAAGAATGTCGAATTCTTCCAAATGCACTGCCGTTATGGCTTTATGTCAACTTCAGTAAGATGAAGAAGGTTAATTAACTTAAATATGTTAAAGTAATGATTTAAGGTAATTCAGTATCGACTGCTAAATGTGTATATACAAGAAAATCGACTTTATACCTGAATATAAGATTGTCGATTTCTTCCAAATGCACTGCCGTTATGGCTTTATGTCAACTTCAGTAAGATGAAGAAGGTTAATTAACTTAAATATGTTAAATTAATGATTTAAAGCAACTCAATATCGACTGCTAAATGTGTATATACAAGAAAATCGACTTTATACCTGAATATAATAATGTCGAATTCTTCCAAATGCACGGCCGTTATGGCGTCGTGTTAACCTCAGTAAGATGAAGAAGGTTAATTAACTTAAATATGTTAAAGTAATGATTTAAAGCAACTCAATATCGCCTGCTAAATGTTTATATACAAGAAAATCGACTTTATACCTGAATATAAGAATGTCGAATTCTTCCAATTGCACTGCCGTTATGGCTTTATGTCAACTTCAGTAAGATGAAGAAGGTTAATTAACATAAATATGTTAAAGTAATGATTTAAAGCAACTCAATATCGATTGCTAAATGTGTATACACAAGAAAATCGTTTTTATAACTGAATATAAGAATGTCGAATTCTTCCAAATGCACTGCCGTTATGGCTTTCTAACAACATCAGTAAGATGAAGAAGGTTAATTAACTTAATTATGTTAAAGTAATGATTTAAAGCAACTCAATATAGACTGCTTAATGTGTATATACAAGAAAATCGACTCTATACCTGAATATAAGATTGTCGATTTCTTCCAAATGCACTGTCGTTATGGCTTTATGTCAACTTCGGTAAGATGAATGAAGTTAATTAACTTAAATATGTTTAATTAATGATTTAAAGCAACTCAATATCGCCTGCTAAATGTTTATATACAAGAAAATCGACTTTATACCTGAAAATAAGAATGTCGAATTCTTCCAAATGCACTACCGTTATGGCTTTATGTCAACTTCAGTAAGACGAAGAAGGTTAATTAACTTAAATATGTTAAAGTAATGATTTAAAGCAACTCAATATCGACTGCTAAATGTGTATATACAAGAAAATCGACTTTATACCTGAATATAAGAATGTCGAATTCTTCCAAATGCACTGCCGTAAGATGAGGAAGGCTAATTAACTTAAATATGTTAAAGTAATGATTTAAAGCAATTCAATATCGATTGTTAGATATGTGTATACAAGAAAATCGACTTTATACCTGAATATAAGAATGTCGATTTCTTCCAAATGCACTGCCGTTATGGCTTTATGTCAACTTTAGTAAGATTAGGAAGGTTAATTAACATAAATATGTTAAAGTAATAATTTAAAGCAACTCAATATCGATTGCTAAATGTGTATATACAAGAAAATCGACTTTATAACTGAATATAAGATTGTCGAATTCTTCCAAATGCACTGCCGTTTTGGCTTTATGTCAACTTCAGTAAGATGAAGAAGGTTAATTAACTTAAATATGTTAAAGTAATGATTTAAAGCAACTCAATATCGACTGCTAAATGTGTATATACAAGAAAATCGACTTTATACCTGAATATAAGATTGTCGAATTCTTCCAAATGCACTGCCGTTATGGCTTTATGTCAACTTCAGTAAGATGAAGAAGGTTAATTAACTTAAATATGTTAAAGTAATGATTTAAAGCAACTCAATATCGCCTGCTAAATGTTTATATACAAGAAAATCGACTTTATACCTGAATATAAGAATGTCGAATTCTTCCAATTGCACTGCCGTTATGGCTTTATGTCAACTTCAGTAAGATGAAGAAGTTCAATTAACTTAAATATGTTAAAGTAATGATTTAAAGCAACTCAATATCGACTGCTAAATGTGTATATACAAGAAAATCGACTTTATACCTGAATATAAGAATGTCGAATTCTTCCAAATGCACTGCCGTTATGGCTTTATGTCAACTTCAGTAAGATGAAGAAGGTTAATTAACTTAAATATGTTAAAGTAATGATTTAAAGCAATTCAATATCGACTGCTAAATGTGTATATACAAGAAAATCGACTTTATACCTGAATATAAGATTGTCGATTTCTTCCAAATGCACTGCCGTTATGGCTTTATGTCTACTTTAGTAAGATGAAGAAGGTTAATTAACTTAAAGTTGTTAAAGTAATGATTTAAAGCAACTCAATATCGACTGCTAAATGTGTATATACAAGGAAATAGACTTTATACCTGAATATAATTGTCGAATTCTTCCAAATGCGCTGCCGGTATTGCTTTATGTCAACTTCAGTAAAATGAAGAAAGTTAATAAACTTAAATATGTTAAAGTAATGATTTAAAGCAACTCAATATCGACTGCTAAATGTGTATATACAAGAAAATCGACTTTATACCTGAATATAAGAATGTCGAATTCTTCCAAATGCACTGCCGTTATGGCTTTATGTCAACTTCAGTAAGATGAAGAAGGTTAATTAACTTAAATATGTTAAATTAATGATTTAAAGCAACTCAATATCGACTGCTAAATGTGTATATACAAGAAAATCGACTTTATACCTGAATATAAGATTGTCGAATTCTTCCAAATGCACTGCCGTTATGGCTTTATGTCAACTTCAGTAAGATGAAGAAGGTTAATTAACTTAAATATGTTAAATTAATGATTTAAAGCAACTCAATATCGACTGCTAAATGTGTATATACAAGAAAATCGACTTTATACCTAAATACAAGAATGTCAAATTCTTCCAAATGCACTGCTGTTATGGCTTATATCAACCTCAGTAAGATGAAGAAGGTTAATTAACTTAAATATGTTAAAGTAATGATTTAAAGCAACTCAATATCGACTGCTTAATGTGTATATACAAGAAAATCGACTTTATACCTGAATATAAGTTTGTCGAATTCTTCCAAATGCACTGCCGTTATGGCTTTATGTCAAATTCAGTAAGATGAAGAAGGTTAATTAACTTAAATATGTTAAAGTAATGATTTAAAGCAACTCAATATCGACTGCTAAATGTGTATATACAAGAAAATCGACTTTATACCTGAATACAAGAATGTCGAATTCTTCCAAATGCACTGCCGTTATGGCTTTATGTCAAATTCAGTAAGATGAAGAAGGTTAATTAACTTAAATATGTTAAATTAATGATTTAAAGCAACTCAATATCGACTGCTAAATGTGTATATACAAGAAAATCGACTTTATACCTGAATATAAGATTGTCGATTTCTTCCAAATGCACTGCCGTTATGACTTTATGTCAACTTCAGTAAGATGAAGAAGGCTAGTTAACTTAAATATGTTTAATTAAATGTTTTTAAAGCAACTCAATATCGACTGCTAAATGTGTATATACAAGAAAATCGACTTTTTACCTGAATAAAATAATGTCGAATTCTTCCAAATGCACTGCCGTTATGGCGTCGTGTCAACCTCAGTAAGATGAAGAAGGTTAATTAACTTAAATATGTTAAAGTAATGATTTAAAGCAACTCAATATCGATTGCTAAATGTGTATATACAAGAAAATCGACTTTACATCTAAATATAAGTTTACGAATTCTTCCAAATGCACTGACGTTATGGCCTTATGTCAACTTCAGTAAGATGAAGAAGGTTAATTAACTTATATATGTTAAAGTAATGATTTGAAGCAACTCAATATCGATTGCTAAATGTGTATATGTACAAGAAAATCGACTTTATACCTTAATATAAGATTGTGGAATTCTTCCAAATGCACTGACGTTATGGCTTTATGTCCACTTCAGTAAGATGAAGAAGGTAAATTAACTTAAATATGTTAAAGTAATGATTTAAAGCAACTCAATATCGACTGCTAAATATGTATATACAAGAAAATCGACTTTATACCTGAATATAAGATTGTCGAATTCTTCCAAATGCACTGACGTTATGGCTTTATGTCAACTTCAGTAAAATGAAGAAGGTTAATTAACTTATATATGTTAAATTAATGACTTAGAGCAACTTAATATCGACTGCTAAATATGTATATACAAGAAAATCGACTTTATACCTGAATATAATATTGTCGAATTCTTCCAAATGCACTGACGTTATGGCTTTATATCTAATTCAGTAAGATGAAGAAGTTAATTAACTTAAATATGTTAATGATTTAAAGCAACTAATATCGACTGCTAAATATTACAAGAAAATGACTTTTACCTGTGTCAACTCATGTAGATGAAGAAGGTTAATTAACTTAATATGTTAAAGTAATGATTTAAAGCAACTCAATATCGATTGCTAAATGTAGATACACAAGAAATTCGACTTCCAAATGCACTGACGTTATGGCCTTATGTCAACTTCAGTAAAATGAAGAAGATTAATTAACTTAAATATGTTAAAGTAATCATTTGCAGCAACTTAATATCGATTGCTAAATGTGTGTTTACAAGAAAATCGACTTTATACCTGAACATGATCATCAGTAAGATGAAGAAGTTTTATTAACTTAAATATGTTAAATTAATAATTTAAATCAACTCAATATCGGTTGCTAAATGTGTATATACAAGAAAATCGACTTTATACCTGAATATAAGATTGTCGAATTCTTCCAAATGCACTGCCGTTATGGCTTTATGTCAACTTCAGTAAGATGAAGAAGGTTAATTAACTTAAATATGTTAAAGTAATGATTTAAAGCAACTCAATATCGACTGCTAAATGTGTATATACAAGAAAATCGACTTTATACCTGAATATAAGATTGTCGAATTCTTCCAAATGCACTGCCGTTATGGCTTTATGTCAACTTCAGTAAGATGAAGAAGGTTAATTAACTTAAATATGTTAAAGTAATGATTTAAAGCAACTCAATATCGACTGCTAAATGTGTATATACAAGAAAATCGACTTTATACCTGAATATAAGATTGTCGAATTCTTCCAAATGCACTGCCGTTATGGCTTTATGTCAACTTCAGTAAGATGAAGAAGGTTAATTAACTTAAATATGTTAAATTAATGATTTAAAGCAACTCAATATCGACTGCTAAATGTGTATATACAAGAAAATAGACTTTATACCTGAATATAATATTGTCGATTTCTTCCAACTGCTTTGCCGGTTTGGCTTTATGTCAACTTCAGTAAGATGAAGAAGGTTAATTAACTTAAATATGTTAAAGTAATGATTTAAAGCAACTCAATATCGACTGCTAAATGTGTATATACAAGAAAATCGACTTTATACCTGAATATAAGATTGTCGAATTCTTCCAAATGCACTGCCGTTATGGCTTTATGTCAACTTCAGTAAGATGAAGAAGGTTAATTAACTTAAATATGTTAAAGTAATGATTTAAGGCAACTCAATATCGACTGCTAAATGTGTATATACAAGAAAATCGACTTTATACCTGAATATAAGATTGTCGATTTCTTCCAAATGCACTGCCGTTATGGCTTTATGTCAACTTCAGTAAGATGAAGAAGGTTAATTAACTTAAATATGTTAAATTAATGATTTAAAGCAACTCAATATCGACTGCTAAATGTGTATATACAAGAAAATCGACTTTATACCTGAATATAAGATTGTCGAATTCTTCCAAATGCACTGCCGTTATGGCTTTATGTCAACTTCAGTAAGATGAAGAAGGTTAATTAACTTAAATATGTTAAAGTAATGATTTAAAGCAACTCAATATCGATTGCTAAATGTTGTCGAATTCTTCCAAATGCACTGACGTTATGGCCTTATGCCAACTTCAGTAAGATGAAGAAGGTTAATTAACTTATATATGTTAAAGTAATGATTTGAAGCAACTCAATATCGATTGCTAAATGTGTATGTACAAGAAAATTGACTTTATACCTGAACATTAGATTGTCGAATTCTTCCAAATGCACTGACGTTATGGCCTTATGTCAACTTCAGTAAGATGAAGAAGGTAAATTAACTTAAATATGTTAAAGTAATGATTCGAAGCAACTCAATATCGATAGCTAAATGTGTATATACAAGAAATTCGACTTTATACCTTAATATTAGATTGTCCAATTCTTCCAAATGCACTGACGTTATGGCCTTATGTCAACTTCAGTAAGATGAAGAAGGTTAATTAACTTAAATATGTTAAAGTAATGATTTAAAGCAACTCAATATCGATTGCTAAATGTGTATATACAAGAAAATCGACTTTATACCTGAATATAAGATTGTCGAATTCTTCCAAATGCACTGCCGTTATGGCTTTATGTCAACTTCAGTAAGATGAAGAAGGTTAATTAACTTAAATATGTTAAATTAATGATTTAAAGCAACTCAATATCGACTGCTAAATGTGTATATACAAGAAAATCGACTTTATACCTGAATATAATATTGTCGAATTCTTCCAAATGCACTGCCGTTATGGCTTTATGTCAACTTCAGTAAGATGAAGAAGGTTAATTAACTTAAATATGTTAAATTAATGATTTAAAGCAACTCAATATCGACTGCTAAATGTGTATATACAAGAAAATCGACTTTATACCTGAATATAAGATTGTCGATTTCTTCCAAATGCACTGGCGTTATGGCTTTATGACAACTTCAGTAAGATGAAGAAGGTTAATTAACTTAAAGTTCTTAAAGTAATGATTTAAAGCAACTCAATATCGACTGCTAAATGTGTATATACAAGAAAATCGACTTTATACCTGAATATAAGAATGTCGAATTCTTCCAAATGCACTGCCGTTATGGCTTTATGTCAACCTCAGTAAGATGAAGAAGGTTAGTTAACTTAAATATGTTAAAGTAATGATTTAAAGCAACTCAATATCGACTGCTAAATGTGTATATACAAGAAAATCGACTTTATACCTGAATATAAGATTGTCGAATTCTTCCAAATGCACTGCCGTTATGGCTTTATGTCAACTTCAGTAAGATGAAGAAGGTTAATTAACTTAAATATGTTAAATTAATGATTTAAAGCAACTCAATATCGACTGCTAAATGTGTATATACAAGAAAATCGACTTTATACCTGAATATAAGATTGTCGAATTCTTCCAAATGCACTGCCGTTATGGCTTTATGTCAACTTCAGTAAGATGAAGAAGGTTAATTAACTTAAATATGTTAAAGTAATGATTTAAAGCAACTCAATATCGACTGCTAAATGTGTATATACAAGAAAATCGACTTTATACCTGAATATAAGATTGTCGAATTCTTCCAAATGCACTGCCGTTATGGCTTTATATCAACTTCAGTAAGATGAAGAAGGTTAATTAACTTAAATATGTTAAAGTAATGATTTAAAGCAACTCAATATCGACTGCTTAATGTATATATACAAGAAAAGTCGACTTTATACCTGAATATAATATTGTCGATTTCTTCCAAATGCGCTGTCGTTATGGCTTTATGTCAACTTCAGTAAGATGAAGAAGGTTAGTTAACTTAAATATGTTTAACTAATGATTTAGAGCAACTCAATATCGACATCAAACAGTGTATATACAAGAAAATCGACTTTTTACCTGAATATAATAATGTCGAATTCTTCCAAATGCACTGCCGTTATGGCGTCGTGTCAACCTCAGTAAGATGAAGAAGGTTAATTAACTTAAATATGTTAAAGTAATGATTTAAAGCAACTCAATATCAACTACTAAATATGTATATACAAGAAAATCGACTTTAAACCTGAATATAAGAATGTCGAATTCTTCCAAATGCACTGACGTTATGGCCTTATGTCAACTTCAGTAAAATGAAGAAGATTAATTAACTTATATATGTTAAAGTAATGATTTGAAGCAACTCAATATCGATTGCTAAATGTGTATGTACAAGAAAATCGACTTTATACCTGAACATTAGATTGTCGAATTCTTCCAAATGCACTGACGTTATGGCCTTATGTCAACTTCAGTAAGATGAAGAAGGTTAATTAACTTATATATGTTAAAGTAATGTCGAATTCTTCCAAATGCACTGCCGTTATGGCTTATCTCAATTCAGTAAGATGAAGAAGGTTAATTAACTTAAATATGTTAAAGTAATTATTTAAAGCAACTCAATATCGATTGCTAAATGTGTATATACAAGAAAATAGACTTTATACCTGAATATAAGATTGTCGAATTCTTCCAAATGCACTGCCGTTATGGCCTTATGTCAACTTCAGTAAGATGAAGAAGGTAAATTAACTTAAATATGTTAAAGTAATGATTTAAAGCAACTCAATTATAAAAGAATGTCGAATTCTTCCAAATGCACTGCCCTTATGGCTTTATGTCAAATTCAGTAAGATGAAGAAGGTTAATTAACTTAAATATGTTAAGTTAATGATTTAAAGCAACTCAATATCGACTGCTTAATGTGTATATACAAGAAAATGGACTTTATACCTGAATATAATATTGTCGATTTCTTCCAAATGCACTGTCGTTATGGCTTTATGTCAACCTCAGTAAGATGAAGAAGGTTAATTAACTTAAATATGTTAAATTAATGATTTAAAGCAACTCAGTATCGACGGCTAAATGTGTATATACAAGAAAATCGACTTTTTACCTGAATAAAATAATGTCGAATTCTTCCAAATGCACTGCCGTTATGACCTTATGACAACTTCAGTAAGGTGAAAAAGGTTTATTAACTTATATATGTTAAAGTAATGATTTGAAGCAACTCAATATCGATTGCTAAATGTGTGTATACAAGAAAATCGACTTTATACCTGAATATAAGATTGTCGAATTCTTCCAAATGCACTGCCGTTATGGCTTTATGTCAACTTCAGTAAGATGAAGAAGGTTAATTAACTTAAATATGTTAAAGTAATGATTTAAAGCAACTCAATATCGACTTGCTAAATGTGTATATACAAGAAAATCGACTTTATACCTGAATATAAGAATGTCGAATTCTTCCAAATGCACTGCCGTTATGGCTTTACATCAACCTCAGTAAGATGAAGAAGTTTAAATAACTTAAACATGTTAAAGTAATGATTTAAAGCAACTCAATATCGACTGCTAAATGTGTATATACAAGAAAATCGACTTTATACCTGAATATAAGATTGTCGAATTCTTCCAAATGCACTGCCGTTATGGCCTTATGTCAACTTCAGTAAAATGAAGAAGATTAATTAACTTATATATGTTAAAGTAATGATTTAAAGCAACTCAATATCGACTGCTAAATGTGTATATACAAGAAAATCGACTTTATACCTGAATATAAGATTGTCGAATTCTTCCAAATGCACTGCCGTTATGGCTGTATCTCAACCTCAGTAAGATGAAGAAGGTTAATTAACTTAAATATGTTAAAGTAATTATTTAAAGCAACTCAATATCGACTGCTAAATGTGTATACACAAGAAAATCGACTTTATACCTGAATATAATATTGTCGATTTCTTCCAAATGAACTGCCGTTATGGCTTTATGTCAACTTCAGTAAGATGAAGAAGGTTAATTAACTTAAATATGTTAAAGTAATGATTTAAAGCATCTCAATATCGACTGCTAAATGTGTATATACAAGAAAATCGACTTTATACCTGAATACAAGATGTCGAATTCTCCAAATGCACTGCCGTTATGGCTTTATGTCAAATTCAGTAAGATGAAGAAGGTTAATTAACTTAAATATGTTAAATTAATGATTTAAAGCAAGTCAGTATCGACTGCTAAATGTGTATATACAAGAAAATAGACTTTATACCTGAATATAATATTGTCGATTTCTTCCAAATGCGCTGTCGTTTTGGCTTTATGTCAACTTCAGTAAGATAAAGAAGGTTAATTAACTTAAATATGTTAAATTAATGATTTAAAGCAACTCAATATCGACTGCTTAATGTGTATATACAAGAAAATAGACTTTATACCTAAATATAAGATTGTCGAATTCTTCCAATTGCACTGCCGTTATGGCTTTATAACAACATCAGTAAGATGAAGAAGGTAAATTAACTTAAATATGTTAAATTAATGATTTAAAGCAACTCAATATCGAATGTTTAATGTGTATCTACAAGAAAATCGACTTTATACATGAATATAGGATTGTCGAATTCTTCCAAATGCACTGCTGTTATGGCCTTATATCAACTTCAGTAAGATGAAGAAGGTTAATTAACTTAAATATGTTAAATTAATGATTTAAAGCAACTCAGTATCGACTGCTAAATGTGTATATACAAGAAAATCGACTTTATACCTGAATATAAGATTGTCGAATTCTTCCAAATGCACTGCCGTTATGGCTTTATGTCAAATTCAGTAAGATGAAGAAGGTAAATTAACTTAAATATGTTAAAGTAATGATTCGAAGCAACTCAATATCGAGTGCTAAATGTGTATATACAAGAAAATCGACTTTATACCTGAATATAATATTGTCGATTTCTTCCAAATGAACTGCCGTTATGGCTTTATAACAACATCAGTAAGATGAAGAAGGTAAATTAACTTAAATATGTTAAATTAATGATTTAAAGCATCTCAATATCGACTGCTAAATGTGTATATACAAGAAAATAGACTTTATACCTAAATATATTAATGTCAATTTCTTCCAACTGCTTTGCCGGTTTGGCTTATGTCAACTTCAGTAAGATGAAGAAGGTCAATTAACTTAAATATGTTAAATTAATGATTTGAAGCAACTCAATATCGATTGCTAAATGTGTATGTACAAGAAAATCGACTTTATACTTGAACATAAGATTGTCGAATTCTTCCAAATGCACTGCCGTTATGGCTTTATGTCAACTTAAGTAAGATGAAGAAGGTTAACTAACTCAAATATGTCAAATTAATGGACGGAAGCAAGTCAATATCGACTGCTAGATGAGTATATACAAGAAAATCGACTTTATACCTAAATACAAGAATGTCAAATTCTTCCAAATGCACTGCCGTTATGGCTTTATATCAACTTCAGTAAGATGAAGAAGGTTAATTAACTTAAATATGTTAAAGTAATTATTTAAAGCATCTCAATATCGACTGCTAAATGTGTATATACAAGAAAATCGACTTTATACCTGAATACAAGAATGTCGAATTCTTCCAAATGCACTGTCGTTATGGCTTTATAGCAACTTCAATAAGATAAAGAAGGTAAATTAACTTAAAGATGTTTAATTAATGATTTAAAGCAACTCAATATCGACTGCAAAATGTGTGTATACAAGAAAATCGACTTTTTACCTGAATAAAATAATGTCGAATTCTTCCAAATGCACTGCCGTTATGGCGTCGTGTCAACCTCAGTAAGATGAAGAAGGTTAATAACTTAAATATGTTAAAGTAATGATTTAAAGCATTTCAATATCGACTCAATCAATAAACCTGAATATAAGAATGTCGAATTCTTCCAAATGCACTGACGTTATGGCCTTATGTCAACTTCAGTAAAATGAAGAAGTTTAATTAACTTATATATGTTAAAGTAAAGATTTGAAGCAACTCAATATCGATTGATAAATGTGTTTGTACAAAAAAATCGACTTTATACCTGAACATTAGATTGTCGAATTCTTCCAAATGCCCTGACGTTATGGCCTTATGTCAACTTTAGTAAGATGAAGAGGGTTAATTAACTTAAATATGTTAAAGTAATGATTCGTGTCAACCTCAGTAAGATGAAGAAGGTTAGTTAACTTAAATATGTTAAAGTAACGATTTAAAGCATTTCAATATCGACTCAATCAATAAACCTGAATATAAGAATGTCGAATTCTTCCAAATGCACTGACGTTATGGCTTTATATCAACTTCAGTAAGATGAAGAAAGTTAATTAACTTAAATATTTGATGTTAATGATTTGAAGCAATTCAGTATTAACTGCTAAATGTGTATATATATAAGAAATTCGACTTTATACCTGAATATAAGATTGTCGAATTCTTTTAAATGCACTGCCGTTATGGCTTTATGTCAACTTCAATAAGATGAAGGAGGTTTATTAGCTTGAATGTGTTAAATTAATGATTTAAAGCAACTCATATCGACTGCTAAATGTGTATATACAAGAAAATCGACTTTATACCTGAATATAAGATTGTCGAATTCTTCCAAATGCACTGCCGTTATGGCTTTATGTCAACTTCAGTAAGATGAAGAAGGTTAATTAACTTAAATATGTTAAACTAATGATTTAAAGCAACTCAATATCGACTGCTAAATGTGTATATACAAGAAAATAGACTTTATACCTGAATAAAAGATTGTCGAATTCTTCCAACTGCTTTGCCTGTTTGGCTTTATATCAACTTCAATAAGATGAAGAAGGTCAATTAACTTAAATATGTTAAAGTATATGATTGGAAGCAAGTCAATATCGACTGCTAAATGTGTATATACAAGAAAATCGACTTTATACCTGAATAGAAGAATGTCGAATTCTTCCAAATGCACACTGCCGTTATGGCGTCAGTAATGCTCTGTATTAGATGAAAGTTAATTAACGCCTAAATATGTTAAAGTAATGATTTAAGCAACTCAATATCAACTACTTAATAATATACAAGAAAATCAATTTAAACTGACATATAAGAATGTCAATTCTTCCAAATGCACTGACATTAACAACTATGTCAACTAAAGTAAAGCATGAAGAAACATAATGAACAAATATTCAAAGTAATGATTTAAGGTAATTTAGTATCGATGCTAAAAATATCATGTACAAAATCGACTTTATATTACAGACATTAGATTGTTGTCGAATTTCTTCCAAATGCACTGCAGTATGGCTTTTATAACTCAACTTCAGTAAAATGAAGAAGGTAAAATTAACTTAAAGAAATTAAATTAATGATTTAAAGCAACTCAATATCGACTGCACGAAAATCGAATTTATATCTGAATATGAGATTGTCGAATTCTTCCAAATGCGCTGCCGGTATGGCTTTATGTCAACTTCAGGAAAATGAAGAAAGTTAGTTTACTTAAATGTGTTAATTTAATGATGTAAAGCAACTAAAGATCGACTGCTAAATGTGTATATACAAAAGAAAAATCGACTTTATACCTGAATATATAAATTGTCGAGTTCTTCCAAAAGCGCCGCCGTTATGGCGTTATGTCAGCTTCAGTAAGATGAAGAAGGTTAATTTACTTAAATATATTAAATTAATGATTTAAGTAACTCAATATCAATTCCTAAATAATATGCTACAGAAAATCGACTTTATACCTGAATACTAAAGAATGTCTAGCATTTTCAAATGCACCTGACGTTATGGCTTTTATGTCAACTTTGGTAAAATGAAGAAAAGTTAATTAACATATATGTTAAATTAATGATTTGAAAGCATTTCAATATCGTTTACTCTAAATGTGTATATACAAAAGAAAATCGACTTTATACCTGAATATAAGATTGTCGAATTCTTCCAAATGCACTGCCGTTATGGCTTTATGTCAACCTCAGTAAGATGAAGAAGGTAAATTAACTTAAAGATGTTAATTAATGATTTAAAGCATTTCAATATCGACTAATAAATGTGTTTATACAAGAAAATCGACTTTATACCTGAATATACGAATGTCGAATTCTTCCAAATGCACTACCGGTTACGACCTGTACTCATGTCAACCAGTAAGATGAAGAGGTTAATTAACTTTAACAAAACAATGTTAAATTAATTATTTAAAAATCATAATATCGACTGCTAAATGTGTATATACAAGAAAATCGACTTTATACCTGAATATAATATTGTCGAATTCTTCCAAATGCGCTGCCGGTATGGCTTTATGTCAACTTCAGTAGGATGAAGAAGGTTAATTAACTTAAATATATAAATTAATGATTTAAAGCAATTCAATATCGATTGCTAAATGTTTATATACAAGAAAATCGACTTTATACCTGAATATAAGATTGTCGAATTCTTCCAAATGCACTCTTACATTATGGTTTATGTAAACTTCAGTAAGATGAAGATTGCTAATTAACTTAATTAATATCGATGGCTAAATATGTATATACAAGAAAATCGACTTTATAACTGAATATAAGATTGTCGAATTCTTCCAAATGCACTGCCGTTATGGCTTTATGTCAACTTCAGGAAGATGAAGAAAGTTAGTTAACTTAAATATGTTAAATTAGTGTATTAGGGCAACTCAATATTGACAACTGAATGTGTATATACAAGCAAATCGACTTTATACCTGAATATAAGATTGTCGTATTCTTCCAAATGCACTGCCGTTATGGCGTTATGTCAACTTCAGTAAGATGAAGAGGGTTAATTAACTTAAATATGTTAAGAATCTCAAAAGCACCGAATGCTAAATGTGTATATACAAGAAAATCGACTTTAAACCTGAATATAAGAAATGTCGAATTCTTCCAAATGCACTGCCGTTATGGCTTTATGTCAACTTCAGTAAGATGAAGAAGTTGATGCTTAAATATGTTAAATTAATTATTTAAAGTAACTCAATATCGATTGGCTAAATGTATATATACACAAGAAATCGACTTATACCTGAATATAAAATTGTCGATTTCTTCCAAATGCGGTGGTCGTTTTGGTTTTATGTCAACTTCAGTAAGATGAAGAAGGTTAGTTAGCTTAATATATGTTAGAATTAATGATTTTAAAGCAACTCGGTATCGAAGTTAAATGTTTATATATAAGAAAATGACTTTTATACTGAATATTAAGATTGTCGATTTCTTCTAATTGCGCTGTCGTTTTGGCTTTATGTCAATCTTCAGCAAGATAAAGAAGGTTAATTAACATAAATATGTTAAAGCAATGATTTAAAAGCAACTCGGTCATCGATTGCCAAACAGTGTATATACAAGAAAATCGGTTTTATACCTAAATGTAAAATTGTGGAATTTTTCCAAATGCACTGCTGTTATGGTTCGTGTCCAGCCTCGGTAAAGAAGAAGGTTAGCAATTAAATATGTTAGAAATAATGATTTAACGTAACTCAATATATCGACCGCTAAATAATACATATACAAGAAATCGACTTTAAACCTGAATATAAGAATGTCGAATTCTTACAATTGCACTGCCGTTATGGCTTTATGTCACCTTCAGTAAAATGAAGAAGGCTAATTAACTTAAACATGTTAAATGAATGATTTAAAGCAATTCAATATCGACTTCTAAATGTGTATATACAAGAAAATCGACTTTACACCTGAATATAAGAATGTCGAATTCTTCCAATTGCACTGCCGTTATGGCTTTATGTCAACTTCAGTAAGATGAAGAAGGTTAATTAACTTATATTTGTCAAATTAATGGCTTAAAGCAATTCAATATCTACTTCTAAGTGTGTGTGATTGTCGAATTGAATTTTCAAAATGCACTGCTGTTATGGCTGTATATCCACTTCAGGTGATGAAGAAAGGTTAATTAACAAATATGTTAAATAATGATTTAAAGTATCTGAATATCGACTGCTAAAATGTATATACAGAAAATCGACTTTATACCTGAATATAAGAATGTCCAATTCTCCAAATGCCTGACGTATGGCTTTGCATGTCAGAAATTCGGTAAAGATGAATAAAGGTCAATTAACTTAAAATATGTTAAATTAATGATTTAATGCAATTCGATATCGACTGCTAAATGTGTATATACAAGAAAATCGACTTTATACCTGAATATAAGAATGTCGATTTCTTCAAATGCATGTCGTTTTTGGCACATGTCAACATTGTAAAGAAAAAGAAGGTTAATTAACTTAAGATATGTTAAACTAATGATTTAAAGGCAACTTAATATTGACTGCTGCTAAATGTGTATATACAGAAAATCGACTTTATACCTTGATATAAGATTGTCGAATTCTTCCATATGCACTGCCGTTATGGCTGTATATCAACTTCAGTAAGATGAAGAAGGTTAATTAACTTAAATATGTTAAAGTAATTATTTAAAGCATCTCAATATCGACTGCTAAATGTGTATACACAAGAAAATCGACTCTATACATGAATATAAGAATGTCGAATTCTTTCCAAATGCACTGCCGTTATGTGGCTTTTGTCAAAATTCAGTAAGATGAAGGTTAATTAACCGTATGTTAAATTAATGATTTAAAAAGCTTAAATCAATATCGACTGCTAAATGTGTAAACACAAGAAAATCGACTTTATAACTGAATATAAGAATGTCGAATTCTTCCAAATGCACTGCCGTTATGGCTTTCTAACAACATCAGTAAGATGCAGAAGGTAAATTAACTTAAAGATGTTAAAGTAATGATTTAAAGCAACTCAGTATCGACTGCTAAATGTGTATATACAAGAAAATCGACTTTATAACTGAATATAAGATTGTCAGTTATGGCTTTTTCAACTTCAGTAAGATGAAGAAGGTTAATTAAATTAAATATGTTAAAGTAATGATTTAAAGCAAGTCAATATCGACTGCTAATGTGTATGTACAAGAAAATCGACTTTATACCTGAATATAAGATTGTCGATTTCTTCCAACTGCTTTGCCGGTTTTGCTTTATGTCAACTTCTGGACGATGAAGAAGGTTAATTAACTTAAATATGTTAAATTAATGAATGGAAGCAAGTCAATATCGACTGCTAAATGTGTATATACAAGAAAATCGATTTTATATCTGAATATGAGAATGTCGAATTCTTCCAAATGCACTGACGTTATGGCTTTATGTCAACTTCAGTAAGATGAAGAAGGTTAATTAAATTAAATATGTTAAAGTAATGATTTGAAGTAACTCAATATCGATTGTTAAATGTGTATATACAAGAAAATCGACTTTTATACCTGAATATAAGATTGTCGAATTCTTCCAAATGCACTGCCGTTATGGCTTTATGTCAACTTCAGTAAGATGAAGAAGGTTAAATTAACTTAAATATGTTAAAGTAATGATTTGAAGCAACTCAATATCGATTGCTAAATGTGTATATACAAAAGAAAATCGACTTTATACCTGAATATAAGATTGTCGAATTCTTCCAAATGCACTGCCGTTATGGCCTTATATCAACTTCAGTAAGATGAAGGGGGTTTATTAACTTAAATATGTTAAATTAATGATTTGAAGCAACTCAATATCGATTGTTAAATGTGTATATACAAGAATATCGACTTTATACCTAAATATAAGAAGGTGGAATTCTTCACTTCAGTAAGATGAAGAAGGTAAATTAACTTAAATATGTTAAAGTAATGATTTAAAGCAACTCAATATCGACTGCTAAATGTGTATATACAAGAAAATCGACTTTATACCTGAATATAAGATTGTCGAATTCTTCCAAATGCACTGCCGTTATGGCTTTATGTCAACTTCAGTAAGATGAAGAAGGTTAATTAACTTTAAATATGTTATAGTAATGATTTAAAGCAATTCAATATCGACTGCTTAGATGTGTATATACAAGAAAATCGACTTTATACCTGAATATAAGATTGTCGAATTCTTCCAAATGCACTGCCGTTATGGCTTTATGTCAACTTCAGTAAGATGAAGAAGGTTAATTAACTTAAATATGTTAAAGTAATGATTTGAAGCAACTCAATATCGACTGCTAAATGTGTATATACAAGAAAATCGACTTTATACCTGAATATAAGATTGTCGAATTCTTCCAAATGCACTGCCGTTATGGTTTTATGTCAACTTCAGTAAGATGAAGAAGTTAATTAACTTAAATATGTTAAATTAATGATTTAAAGCAAGTCAATATCGACTGCTAAATGTATATATACAAGAAAATCGTCTTTATACCTGAATATAAGATTGTCGATTTCTTCCAAATGCACTGCCGTTATGGCTTTATGTCAACTTCTGTAAGATGAAGAAGGTTAATTAAATTAAATATGTTAAATTAATGACTTAAAGCAACTCAATATCGACTGCTAAATGTGTATATACAAGAAAATCGACTTTATGCCTGAATATAAGATTGTCGAATTCTTCCAAATGCACTGCCGTTATGGCCTTATGTCAACTTCAGTAAGATGAAGAAGGTTAATTAACTTAAATATGTTAAAGTAATGATTTAAAGCAACTCAATATCGATTGCTAAATGTGTATATACAAGAAAATCGACTTTATATCTGAATATAAGATTGTCGAATTCTTCCAAATGCGCTGCCGTTATGGCCTTATGTCAACTTCAGTAAGATGAAGAGTGTTAATTAAATTAAATATGTTAAAGTAATGATTTAAAGCAACTCAATATCGATTGCTAAATGTTGATATACAAGAATATCGACTTTATACCTAAATATAAGAAAGTCGAATTCTTCCAAATGCACTGACGTTATGGCCTTATGTCAACTTCAGTAAAATGAAGAAGGTTAATTAACTTATATATGTTAAAATAATGATTTGAAGCAACTCAATATCGATTGTTAAATGTGTATATACAAGAAAATCGACTTTATATCTGAATATAAGATTGTCGAATTCTTCCAAATGCGCTGTCGTTATGGCTTTATGTCAACTTCAGTAAAATGAAGAAGGTTAATTAACTTATATAAGTGAAGTAAATAATTTTAAACAACCCAATATCGATTGCTAAATGTGTATATACAAGAAAATCGACTTTATGACCTGAATATTGTTAAATTGTCGAATTCTTCCAAATGCACTGCCGTTATGGCTTTATGTCAACTTCAGTAAGATGAAGAAGGTTAATTAACTTAAATATGTTAAAGTAATGATTTAAAGCAACTCAATATCGACTGCTAAATGTGTATATACAAGAAAATCGACTTTATACCTAAATATAAGATTGTCGACTTCTTCCAAATGCACTGCCGTTATGGCCTTATGTCAACTTCAGTAAGATGAAGAAGGTTAATTGTCTTAAATATGTTTAAAGCAACTTGATATCGATTGCTAAATGTGTATATACAAGAAAATCGACTTTATACGTTAATAAGATTGTCGAATTCTTCCAAATGCGCTGTCGTTATGGCCTTATGTCAACTTCAGTAAAATAAAGAAGGTTAATTAACTTATATATGTTAAAGTAATGATTTGAAGCAACTCAACATCGATATTGCTGAATTCTTCCAAATGCTCTGCCGTTATGGCTTTATGTACACTTCAGTAAGATGAAGAAAGTTAATTAACTTAAGTATGTTAAAGTAATGATTTGAAGCAATTCAATATCGATTGTTAGATGTGTATATACAAGAAAATCGACTTTATATCTGAATATAAGATTGTCGAATTCTTCCAAATGCGCTGTCGTTATGGCCTTATGTCAACTTCAGTAAAATGAAGAAGGTTAATTAACTTATATATGTTAAAGTAATGATTTGAAGCAACTCAATATCGATTGCTAAATGTGAATGTACGAGAAAATCGACTTTATACCTGAAGATTAGATTGTCGAATTCTTCCAAATGCACTGACGTTATGGCCTTATGTCAACTTCAGTAAGATGAAGAGAGTTAATTAACTTAAATATGTTAAAGTAATGATTTGAAGCAACTCAATATCGATTGTTAAATGTGTATATACAAGAAAATCGACTTTATATCTGAATATAAGATTGTCGAATTCTTCCAAATGCGCTGTCGTTATGGCCTTATGTCAACTTCAGTAAAATGAAGAAGGTTAATTAACTTATATATGTTAAAGTATTGATTTGAAGCAACTCAATATTCATTGTTAAATGTGTATATACAAGAAAATCGAATTGCTAAATGTTGTTGAATTCTTCCAAATGCACTGCCGTTATGGCTTTATGTACACTTCAGTAAGATGAAGAAAGTTAATTACTTAAGTATGTTAAAGTAATGATTTGAAGCAATTCAATATCGATTGTTAGATGTGTATATACAAGAAAATCGACTTTATATCTGAATATAAGATTGTCGAATTCTTCCAAATGCACTGTCGTTATGGCTTTATGTCAACTTCAGTAAAATGAAGAAGGTTAATTAACTTAATATGTTAAAGTAATGATTTGAAGCAACTCAATATCGATTGCTAAATGTGTATATACAAGAAAATCGACTTTATACCTGAATATAAGATTGTCGAATTCTTCCAAATGCACTGCCGTTATGGCTTTATATCGACTTCAGTAAGATGAAGAAGATAAATTAACTTAAATATGTTAAATTAATGATTTAAAGCAATTCAATATCGACTGCTAAATGTGTATATACAAGAAAATCGACTTTATACCTGAATATAAGATTGTCGAATTCTTCCAAATGCACTGCCGTTATGGCTTTATGTCAACTTCAGTAAGATGAAGAAGGTTAATTAACTTAAAGATGTTAAATTAATGATTTAAAGCAACTCAATATCGACTGCTTAAAGTGTATATGCAAGAAAATGGACTTTATACCTGAATATAATATTGTCGATTTCTTCCAAATGCTTTGCCGGTTTGGCTTTATGTCAACTTCAGTAAGATGAAGAAGGTCAATTAACTTACATATGTTAAATTAATGATTTAAAGCAACTCAATATCGACTGCTAAATGTGTATATACAAGAAAATAGACTTTATACCTGAATATAGGAATGTCGAATTCTTCCAAATGCACTGCCGTTATGGCTTTATAACAACTTCAGTAAGATGAAGAAGGTCAATTAACTTAAATATGTTAAAGTATAGAATGGAAGCAAGTCAATATCGACTGCTAGATGTGTATATACAAGAAAATCGACTTTATACCTGAATATAAGATTGTCGATTTCTTCCAACTGCTTTGCCGGTTTGGCTTTATGTCAACTTCAGGAAGATGAAGAAGGTTAATTAACTCAAATATGTCAAATTAATGGACGGAAGCAAGTCAATATCGACTGCTAAATGTGTATATACAAGAAAATCGACTTTATACCTGAATATAAGATTGTCGAATTCTTCCAAATGCACTGCCGTTATGGCTTTATGTCAACTTCAGTAAGATGAAGAAGGTTAATTAACTTAAATATGTTAAATTAATGATTTAAAGCAACTCAATATCGATTGCTAAATGTGTATATACAAGAAAATCGACTTTATACCTGAATATAAGAATGTCGAATTCTTCCAAATGCACTGCCGTTATGGCTTTATGTCAACTTCAGTAAGATGAAGAAGGTTAATTAACTTAAATATGTTAAAGTAATGATTTAAAGCAACTCAATATCGATTGCTATATACAAGAAAATCGAATGTATACCTAAATTTGAGGTTGCGGAATTCTTCCAAATGCACTGCCGTTATGGCCTTATGTCAACTTCAGTAAGATGAAGAAGGTTAATTAACTTAAATATGTTAAAGTAATGATTTGAAGCAACTCAATATCGATTGCTAAATGTGTATATACAAGAAAATCGACTTTATACCTGAATATAAGATTGTCGAATTCTTCCAAATGCACTGCCGTTATGGTTTTATGTCAACTTCAGTAAGATGAAGAAGGCTAATTAACTTAAATATGTTAAATTAATGATTTAAAGCAACTCAATATCGATTGCTAAATGTGTATATACAAGAAAATCGACTTTATACCTGAATATAAGATTGTCGAATTCTTCCAAATGCACTGCCGTTATGGCTTTATGTCAACTTCAGTAAGATGAAGAAGGTTAATTAACTTATATATGTTAAAGTAATGATTTGAAGCAACTCAATATTCATTGCTAAATGTGTATATACAAGAAAATCGACTTTATATCTGAATATAAGATTGTCGAATTCTTCCAAATGCGCTGTCGTTATGGCTTTATGTCAACTTCAGTAAAATGAAGAAGGTTAATTAACTTATATATGTTAAAGTAATGATTTGAAGCAACTCAATATCGATTGCTAAATGTGTATGTCAAAGAAAATCGACTTTATATCTGAATATAAGATTGTCGAATTCTTCCAAATGCTCTGTCGTTATGGCCTTACGTCAACTTCAGTAAGATGAAGAGGGTTAGTTAACTTAAATGTGTTAAATTAATGATTTGAAGCAACTCAATATCGATTGCTAAATGTGTATATACAAGAAAATCGACTTTATACCTGAATATAAGATTGTCGAATTCTTCCAAATGCACTGCCGTTATGGCTTTATGTCAACTTCAGTAAGATGAAGAAGGTTAATTAACTTAAATATGTTAAAGTAATGATTTGAAGCAACTCAATATCGATTGCTAAAAGTGTATGTACAAGAAAATCGACTTTATATCTGAATATAAGATTGTCGAATTCTTCCAAATGCACTGACGTTATGGCCTTATGTCAACTTCAGTAAGATGAAGAAGGTTAATTAACTTAATATGTTAAAGTAATGATTTGAAGCAATTCAATATCGATTGTTAAATGTGTATATACAAGAAAATCGACTTTATATCTGAATATAAGATTGTCGAATTCTTCCAAATGCGCTGTCGTTATGGCCTTATGTCAACTTCAGTAAGATGAAGAGTGTTAATTAAATTAAATATGTTAAAGTAATGATTTAAAGCAACTCAATATCGACTTCTTAATGTATATAGACAAGAAAATGGATTCTATACCTGAATATAAGATTGTCGAATTCTTCCAAATGCACTGTCGTTATGGCCTTATGTCAACTTCAGTAAGATGAAGAAAGTTAATTAACTTAAATATGTTAAAGTAATGATTTGAAGCAACTCAATATCGATTGTTAAATGTGTATATACAAGAAAATCGACTTTATATCTGAATATAAGATTGTCGAATTCTTCCAAATGCGCTGTCGTTATGGCCTTATGTCAACTTCAGTAAAATGAAGAAGGTTAATTAACTTATATATGTTAAAGTAATGATTTGAAGCAACTCAATATCGATTGCTAAATGTGTATATACAAGAAAATCGACTTTATACCTGAATATAAGATTGTCGAATTCTTCCAAATGCACTGCCGTTATGGCTTTATGTCAACTTCAGTAAGATGAAGAAGGTTAATTAACTTAAATATGTTAAATTAATGATTTAAAGCAACTCAATATCGATTGTTAAATGTGTATATACAAGAAAATCGACTTTATATCTGCTTATATGATTGTCGAATTCTTCCAAATGCGCTGTCGTTATGGCTTTATGTCAACTTCAGTAAAATGAAGAAGGTTAATTAACTTATATATGTTAAAGTAATGATTTGAAGCAACTCAATATCGATTGCTAAATGTGTATATACAAGAAAATCGACTTTATACCTGAATATAAGATTGTCGAATTCTTCCAAATGCACTGCCGTTATGGCCTTATGTCAACTTCTTCAGTAAGATGAAGAAGGTTAATTAACTTAAATATGTTAAAGTAATGATTTGAAGCAACTCAATATCGACTGCTAAATGTGTATATACAAGAAAATCGACTTTATACCTGAATATAAGATTGTCGAATTCTTCCAAATGCACTGCCGTTATGGCTTTATGTCAACTTCAGTAAGATGAAGAAGGTTAATTAACTTAAATATGTTAAAGTAATGATTTGAAGCAACTCAATATTCATTGTTAAATGTGCATATACAAGAAAATCGACTTTATACCTGAATATAAGATTGTCGAATTCTTCCAAATGCACTGCCGTTATGGCCTTATGTCAACTTCAGTAAGATGAAGAGTGTTAATTAAATTAAATATGTTAAAGTAATGATTTGAAGAAACTCAATATCGATTGCTTAATGTGTATATACAAGAAAATCGACTTTATACCTGAATATAAGATTGTCGATTTCTTCCAAATGCACTGCCGGTTTGGCTTTATGTCAACTTCAGTAAGATGAAGAAGGTTAATTTACTTAAATATGTTAAAGTAATGATTTAAAGCAACTCAATATCGACTGCTAAATGTGTATATACAAGAAAATCGACTTTATACCTGAATATAAGATTGTCGAATTCTTCCAAATGCACTGCCGTTATGGCTTTATGTCAACTTCAGTAAGATGAAGAAGGTTAATTAACTTAAATATGTTAAAGTAATGATTTAAAGCAACTCAATATCGATTGCTAAATGTGTATATACAAGAAATACCGACTTTATAACTGAATATAAGATTGTCGAATTATTCCAACTGCACTGCCGTTATGGCCTTATGTTAAGAAGGTTAATTAACTTAAATATGTTAAAGTAATGATTTAAAGCAACTCAATATCGATTGCTTGTCGAATTCTTCCAAATGCACTGCCGTTATGGCTTTATGTCAACTTCAGTAAGATGAAGAAGGTTAATTAACTTAAATATGTTAAAGTAATGATTTAAAGCAACTCAATATCGACTGCTAAATGTGTATATACAAGAAAATAGACTTTATACCTGAATATAATATTGTCGATTTCTTCCAACTGCTTTGCCGGTTTGGCTTTATGTCAACTTCTGGACGATGAAGAAGGTTAATTAACTTAAATATGTTAAATTAATGAATGGAAGCAAGTCAATATCGACTGCTAGATGTGTATATACAAGAAAATCGACTTTATACATGAATAAGATTTTCGAATTCTTCCAAATGCACTGTCGTTATGGCTTTATGTCAACTTCAGTAAGATGAAGAAGGTTAATTAACTTAAATATGTTAAATTAATGATTTAAAGCAACTCAATATCGACTGCTAAATGTGTATATACAAGAAAATCGACTTTATACCTGAATATAAGATTGTCGATTTCTTCCAAATGCACTGCCGTTATGGCTTTATGTCAACTTCAGTAAGATGAAGAAGGTTAATTAACTTAAATATGTTAAATTAATGATTTAAAGCAACTCAATATCGACTGCTAAATGTGTATATACAAGAAATCGACTTTATACCTGAATATAATATTGTCGAATTCTTCCAAATGCTTTGCCGTTATGGCTTTATGTCAACTTCAGCAAGATGAAGAAAATTAATTACCTTAAATATGTTAAAGTAATGATTTGGAGCAACTCAATAACGATTGCTTAACGTGTATGTACAAGAAAATCGACTTTATACCTGAACATTAGATTGTCGAATTCTTCCAAATGCACTGTCGTTATGGCTTTATGTCAACTTCAGTAAGATGAAGAAGGTTAATTAACTTAAATATGTTAAAGTAATGATTTAAAGCAACTCAATATCGACTGCTAAATGTGTATATACAAGAAAATCGACTTTATACCTGAATATAATATTGTCGATTTCTTCCAACTGCTTTGCCGGTTTGGCTTTATGTCAACTTCAGTAAGATGAAGAAGATCAATTAACTTAAATATGTTAAAGTATAGAATGGAAGCAACTCAATATCGACTGCTAGATGTGTATATACAAGAAAATCGACTTTATACCTGAATATAAGATTGTCGATTTCTTCCAAATGCTTTGCCGGTTTGGCTTTATGTCAACTTCAGTAAGATGAAGAAGGTTAATTAACTTAAATATGTTAAATTAATGATTTAAAGCAACTCAATATCGACTGCTAAATGTGTATATACAAGAAAATCGACTTTATACCTGAATATAAGATTGTCGAATTCTTCCAAATGCACTGCCGTTATGGCTTTATGTCAACTTCAGTAAGATGAAGAAGGTTAATTAACTTAAATATGTTAAAGTAATGATTTAAAGCAACTCAATATCGACTGCTAAATGTGTATATACAAGAAAATCGACTTTATACCTGAATATAAGATTGTCGAATTCTTCCAAATGCACTGCCGTTATGGCTTTATGTCAACTTCAGTAAGATGAAGAAGGTTAATTAACTTAAATATGTTAAAGTAATGATTTAAAGCAACTCAATATCGATTGCTAAATGTGTATATACAAGAAAATAGACTTTATACCTGAATATAATATTGTCGATTTCTTCCAACTGCTTTGTCGGTTTGGCTTTATGTCAACTTCAGTAAGATGAAGAGGGTTAATTAACTTAAAAATGTTAAAGTAATGAATGAAAGCAAGTCAATATCGACTGCTAGATGTGTATATACAAGAAAATCGACTTTATACCTGAATATAACATAGTGGATTTCTTCCAACTGCTTTGCCGGTTTGGCTTTATGTCAACTTCAGTAAGATGAAGAAGGTTAATTAACTTAATTATGTTAAAGTAATGATTTAAAGCAACTCAATATCGACTGCTAAATGTGTATATACAAGAAAATAGACTTTATACCTGAATATAATATTGTCGATTTCTTCCAAATGCACTGACGTTATGGCCTTATGTCAACTTCAGTAAGATTAAGAAGGTTAATTAACTTAAATATGTTAAAGTAATGACTTGAAACAACTCAATATCGATTTTTAAATGTGTATATACAAGAAAATAGAAAAATCGACTTTATACCTGAATATAATATTGTCGATTTCTTCCAACTGCTTTGCCGGTTTGGCTTTATGTCAACTTCAGTAAGATGAAGAAGGTTAATTAACTTAAATATGTTAAAGTAATGAATGAAAGCAAGTCAATATCGACTGCTAGATGTGTATATACAAGAAAATCGACTTTATACCTGAATATAACATTGTGGATTTCTTCCAACTGCTTTGCCGGTTTGGCTTTATGTCAACTTCTGTAAGATGAAGAGGGTTAATTAACTTAAATATGTTAAATTAATGAATGGAAGCAAGTCAATATCGACTCCATATAAAGAAGCGCAAGTTTGGTGTTGGATTCGTGGTGGGAGAGAGACTCCGTCGCTGAGTACTATCATTCACTGCGGTGAATGAACGTCTAGCCACAATCCGCATCAAAGCGAGGTTCTTCAACATATCGCTGATTTGCGCCCACGCCCCGACGGAAGAGAAGGACGATGTGACCAAAGATGCCCTCTATGAGCGCTTGGAGCGCGCTTATGTGAGCTGGCCCCGCCACGATGTCAAAATCGTGCTTGGCGACTTTAACGCCAGGGTGGGCAAAGAAGGTATATTTGGCACTACGGTCGGTAAATTCAGCCTCCACGACGAAACATCCCCAAATGGGTTGAGGCTGATTGACTTCGCCGGGGCCCGAAATATGGTTATCTGTAGTACTAGATTCCAGCATAAGAAGATTCATCAAGCTACCTGGCTGTCTCCGGATCGAAAAACTACCAACCAGATCGATCATGTTGTGATAGACGGAAGACACGTCTCCAGTGTTTTAGATGTGCGTGCGCTCCGAGGTCCTAACATCGACTCGGACCACTATCTTGTTGCAGCTAAGATTCGCACCCGCCTCTGTGCAGCAAAAAACGCGCGCCACCAAACACAAGGAAGGTTCGACGTCGAGAAGCTGCAATCACAACAGACAGCCGAACGATTTTCTACTCGGCTTGCACTCCTGCTCTCTGAGAGCACTCGTCAACAACTCGGTATAAGGGAACTGTGGGACGGCATTTCAAACTCCTTACGTACAGCTGCAACCGAAACCATTGGTTTTCGGAAAGTGCAAAAGAACAGCTGGTACGACGAGGAGTGCCGTGTCGCAGCGGAGAGAAAACAGGCTGCCTACCTCGCAACGTTACGATCGACCACTACACGTGCGGGATGGGATAGATACCGAGAGTTGAAGAGGGAAGCGAGACGCATTTGTAGACAGAAGAAGAAAGAGGCTAAAATGCGTGAGTACGAAGAGCTTGATAAGCTGGCCGACAGGGGTAATGCTCGAAAATTCTACGAAAAAATGCGGCGGCTTACGGAAGGTTTCAAGACCGGATCGTATTCCTGTAGAACCCCCAAAGGTGATCTAGTCACTGATGCCCAGAGCATACTTAAATTATGGAGGGAACACTTCTCCAGCCTGCTGAATGGCAGTGAACGCACAACACCAGGAGAAGGAGAACCCGATTCCCCAATCGATGACGATGGAGCAGACGTTCCATTACCCGACCATGAAGAAGTTCGAATAGCAATTGCCCGCCTGAAGAACAACAAAGCGGCAGGGGCCGACGGATTGCCGGCCGAGCTATTCAAACACGGCGGCGAAGAACTGATAAGGAGCATGCATCAGCTTCTTTGTAAAATATGGTCGGACGAAAGCATGCCCAACGATTGGAATTTAAGTGTGCTATGCCCAATCCATATAAAAGGAGACCCCACAATCTGCGCCAACTACCGTGGGATTAGCCTCCTCAACATCGCATATAAGGTTCTATCGAGCGTATTGTGTGAAAGATTAAAGCCCACCGTCAACAAACTGATTGGACCTTATCAGTGTGGCTTCAGACCTGGAAAATCAACAACCGACCAGATATTCACCATGCGACAAATCTTGGAAAAGACCCGTGAAGGAGAATCGACACACACCACCTCTTCGTCGATTTCAAAGCTGCTTTCGACAGCACGAAAAGGAGCTGCCTTTATGCCGCGATGTCTGAATTTGGTATCCCCGCAAAACTAATACGGCTGTGTAAACTGACGTTGAGTAACACCAAAAGCTCCGTCAGGATCGGGAAGGACCTCTCCGAGCCGTTCGATACCAAACGAGGTTTCAGACAAGGCGATTCCCTATCGTGCGACTTTTTCAACCTGCTTTTGGAGAAAATAGTTCGAGCCGCAGAACTAAATAGAGAAGGTACCATCTTCTATAAGAGTGTACAGCTGTTGGCGTATGCCGATGATATTGATACTCGGCCTCAACACCCGCGCCGTTAGTTCTGCTTTCAGGCTGGACAAGGAAGCACAAAAAATGGGTCTGGCAGTGAACGAGGGCAAGACGAAGTATCTCTGTCATCAAACAAACAGTCGTCGCATTCGCGACTTGGCACTCACGTCACTGTTGACAGTCATAACTTTGAAGTCGTAGATAATTTCGTCTATCGTGGAACTAACATCAGCCTCGAAATCCATCTCGGAATAACTCTGCAACAGGTGCTACTTCGGAGTGTAGGCAATTGAGAAGTAAAGTCCTCTCTCGACAAACAAAAACCAAACTCTATAAGTCACTCATAATTCCCGTCCTGCTGTATGGTGCAGAGTCTTGGACGATGTCAACAACGGATGAGTCGACGTTGCGAGTTTTCGAGAGAAAAGTTCTGCGAAAGATTTATGGTCCTTTGCGCGTTAGCCACGGCGAATACCGCATTCGATGGAACGATGAGCTGTACGAGATATACGACGACATCGACATAGTTCAGCGAATTAAAAGACAGCGGCTACGCTGGCTAGGTCATGTTGTCCGGATGGACGAAAACACTCCAGCTCTGAAAATATTCGACGCAGTACCCGCCGAAGGAAGCGGAAGAGGAAGACCTCCACTCCGTTGGAAGGACCAAGTGGAGAAGGACCTGGCTTCGCTTGGAATATCCAATTGGCGCCACGTAGCGAAGAAGAATTAGCAAACATAGAAAATCCAAATGAGATGATGACGATTCATTCAGTCTAAGGGCATTTAATGGAGATAATAATATTTATTTTTTTTTTCTACATATATATACATGATTTTTATTTAGCCCAGTGGGTAAGGGGTCTTTCTAGAATATACCCAGAAGAGATGCCTGTCGTAGAGGCGACTAAAATCCAATTTAAGTTTTTTTAAATCAAAACCTAAAACGTTATACATTTTTACTTTTACAGATGACGATAATAATTATTTTTTTAACATAATTGGTGACAGCACTTTTGCAAATTACACAATAATAGAAGATGCAGGGGTATACAATTATACAAACAGCGGACATAGAAATAGTTAACGAAATAAGTACAGTTATACATACTATAAATCCGAACAAGATAGCAGACATAATTGATCAGGTTAAAGAAAATATTGAAAAACTAAATATTGAAAATAAAGAAATTTTGTTTGATGAAATAAAAAATATAAAAGCAAAAATCACATCAATAACACCGAATATCAAAAAGAGAAATAAAAGAGGCTTGATAAATATAGGAGGAATAGCATATAAATGGATGTTTGGAGTCATGGATGATGATGACAGACAAGACATTTTGAACCATTTCAAAATTATTGAAGAAAATGGCCATTAGTAATTAATGAACATTTAAATAGATCACTAAACTTATTACAAGGAACTATAGAATCAGATAGGAAACAAATAATAGAAACTTTAAATATAATAAACAAAGAGGAAAATAGAATTGAAAGTAAAATTTTGTATAATGATGAAATGAATAAACTAAAATTCATAGAAAGTAAAGTTCAAGAAATACAAAATAATATAGCGGAGGCTAAACGAATATGGTACATCCAAGTATTTAACTAGGGAAGAAATTGAAAAATACAAGATTGATTTTTACAAACTAAAATTATCAAAAGTAAGAGTCTTAGTATACAGAAACGATACAATAATATTTGCAATTCAGATACCAAGAACATTTTTTCAAACTAAGATTCAATTAATAACCCCAATGCCAAATAGAAATAAATTACAAATTATTGAAAAAGAAAAATTCGTTATAAAAATTGGCGAAAACTATTTTGATTATGTAGAAAATAAAGCATTTAAAAATCTAAAATTGAGTAAGCTGCATATTTTCAAATACTTGCGAATTTAAATATAATAACAAACGAGGAAATAAAAATCAAGTTCAACAAGTAAGGAAGGGCTAAGTTCGGGTGTCACCGAATATTTTATACTCTCGCAAGGTAAAGTGATAATCGAGATTTCATTATCCGTCATTTAAATATTTTTCAAATACCGTATTTTTGTAAAGTTTTATTCCGCTATCATCATTGGTTCCTAATATACTCGTATATATTATACAGAGAAGGCATAAAAGATGGAATTCAAAAATAGCTTTATATTGGAAGAAGGCGTGGTTATGAACCGATTTCACCCATATTTCGTACATGTCATCAGGGTGTTAAGAAAATATTATATACCGAATTTCATTGAAATCGGTCTATTAGCTCCTGAGATATGGTTCTTGGTCCATAAGTAGGCGGCGCCACGCCATTTTCAATTTAAAAAAAACTAGGTGCAGCTTCCTTCTGAACATTTCTTCCACTAAAGTTTAGTGTTTCTGACGTTTTTTATGAGTCGGTTAACGCACTTTTAGTGATTTTCAACATAACCTTTGTATGGGAGGTGGGCGTGGTTATTATCCGATTTCTTCCATTTTTGAACTGTATATGGAAATGCCTGAAAAAAACGGCACTGTAGAGTTTGGTTGACATATCTATAGTAGTTTCGAGATATGTACAAAAAACTTAGTAGGGGGCGGGGCCACCCCCACTTTTCCAAAACAATTGCGTCCAAATATGCCCCTCCCTAATGCGATCCTCTGTGCCAAATTTCACTTTAATATCTTTATTTATGGCTTAGTTATGACACTTTATAGGTTTTCCGGTTTCCGCCATTTTGTGGGCGTGGCAGTAGGCCGATTTTACCCATCTTCGAACTTAACCTTCTTATGGAGCCAAGGAATACGTGTACCAAGTTTCATCATGATATCTCAATTTTTACTCAAGTTACAGCTTGCACGGACAGACGGACGGACAGACGGACGGACAGACAGACATCCGGATTTCGACTCTACTCGTCGCCCTGATCACTTTGGTATATATAATCCTATATCTGACTCTTTTTAGTTTTAGGACTTACAAACAACCGTTATGTGAACAAAACTATAATACTCTCGTTAGCAACATTGTTGCGAAATATAATAACAAAACATCAATACAAGAAATAAGCGATGACACAATATTAATAAGAAATGCAAAAAATGATGTAATAAAACAAAACTGCGATGACAGAAAAATTGTATTAAAAAATAACTATATAATCAAATTTGTAAATTGTAAAATGGAAATTTTAAAACAAAAGAATTTAAAAATAATAAAAACAGAATATATTCATACAATTATATACCCTACCGAAAAATTAAACCAAAGCTACACACCAAAATTAACATTCAATGATATTGCAATAAAAAATTGAAAACATAAAAGAAATTGCAGAATTAAAATACGATAAAAATGTATCATATGGTATTAATATAACATTGATAATCATTGTAATGCTAGTAGTAACAATCCTAGTAATATTATTAAAGAAAAAAACAACAAAAATAAAAATTGTAAATACAAGAACTCAGGAGAGTTCGAACAGTAACGCTGGGGGAGTTGCGTCGTCAAACGACTCCACCACTTATAATATTTTTCATTCCTCTAAAATGTAAGTTGAATCTTCAGATTCAACTACATACATACATATTAAATTGCAAAATACATAAATAAGAAAATATTCATAAGCAAGCATTAAATTCCTTTAAAAATGAAATCAAATGCCACTGTTATGTTTATATAAGATATGCCGGGTCGTTGATGCTGAGGAATGTCAAGTCAGCACAACGGCTTCAGGTAAATTTAGCAAGTAAGATTTTTATAAGGAATATGTGAAGTCAGCACAACGGCTTCAGGTAAATTTAGGAAATAAGATTTTTAAAGAATAAAATTATTATTAAAAACTGGACGGCAAGCCGCTCAGTACGGTAAACCGGAGTTTTATTATTCAAACGAAAGATATGTAATTTCCGATAAATTACATATCATATCGTAATTTGCGCGAATGTTTATTAGTTCTATTCAAAATATGTTCAGTTCTCTTTGCGATTTTTATTTCATCAATGGCAAAACACAGCATTATGATAAATATTTAATACAATAAAAATAATATACCACATATTCTGAAAGATTCGGACTTAATGCTTTTTATCATTACTTTTGATATAAAGACATCATTACAATTCTAGTAAATTTTTGTGGTATTATGCAATTTTGAAATGTTATCCATTAGTGCTATCTGTATTGATATTCAGGACTTTTCCTGCATGGGTTTGAGTTTTCTGTTTACAATTCTCACGCAAAAAGAACAATTAGTCTCGTCAAAACTGCCTTTCACAGAGTTTTTTATAAAGCTGTCTGAAGTAAGAAGATTTCTTGTTTTTTATTAAAACCACAAAAAGGAAATTTCGTGGATAGAAACAGATGGCAGAATTTTATAGAATGAAAGCATCTAATATTAAATAACAAGTATGTTTTGGTAAGAAATTTATTTAATTTAATGTGGGTTTCAAAATCTCGCTATTTATTCGAAAGTAAAGTACTTTATATACAAAAAATAAATATAACCTTTTAATGGTTTGTAAAAATCTATGTAAACTCAAACGCGGCAAACCAAAATATTGTCAAAGCAATAAATAGTCCCTCGGAAACACTATAAAGGTGAAGGGATTGTTTAATGGCGAATTTAATATACAATTAATGTACGGTTGTTTTTCTAATATTTAAAAGTAATAGTCAATTCCAAGAACGGTGTTTGTTTAAAACTAAAAGCTTTGTTACATGTATAAAATTGTCAATCTCTTATAATAAAACAAACCACATTGTAAAAAAATTTTTTTTTTTTTCATTTCCGTCATCAAAAATTAGTTTAAACACATTAGTCCCAATATACATTATAAAAACTGCATACAAAACACAACTTACAAAAAAGTCCTGAAACACTTTTTTTCTGTAATTTGAATTTTAGCACCCCTGCTGAGCTCGCTAAGACAGCGCAAGAAACTGCTCAACCCACAATTGCGTTGTGGAAGTATATTTTAAACAGCTGCCACTTTACAGGTAATTAAAATTGTCGCACGTTGGTAATCGCAGAAGTGCCGTATTACTCCCTCTTATTTATTATCTTATATTTATTTACAGTGCGTTCAAAAAGTAACGTTTTCATTTTCCAAAGTGTAAGTATTATGTGCAGAGATTTGTATATACTATCTTTCACGGCACCATAAAAATATTTTGAAGATGTTAACACTGATCAGGGATTGTTATCGTACACGAAAATGAAAGTGGACTTGGCGCAGTATAGTATCGTGTAGATTTAAGTAGCGCGTAAAGTCGTAGTCGTATCAAAATAGAGTGCATTTTGGCGAACTGTATTTAACAAATAATAATAAATTTGTTGTTTGCTGTAACGTGTGATCCAAGTAACAGTACTTTTTTCAATAGCCTTTTTTAACAGATCGCGCGAGAGTTGTTTCAAACTATCATAAAATTTTTATTCAGTATTTTTTGGCATTTTATCATGGAAACACTTACTGGAACAACGTTTGCAAATTGTTTCACTTTTTTACGAAATTTCACGTTCTGTAAAGAATGTGTTTGGCATACTTCACTCAACTTATGGTCAACATAATCGTCATACTGAGCATACTATTCGCAATGCCACTATCTATTTGGAGACCCTGGATTCGTTATTGGATGATATGCAACCGAATAGATCATATTCAGCACGAAGTAAAGAAAATATAGCAGCCGTAGCTGAGAGTGTAACAAAGACAGCAGAGTCAAACGGTGCCGTTCGCATGGCAACTCGGACTCATATGGAACGACTTGGCACATTTTACGTGGAAATCTTAAATTGAAAGTACAGCTTAATACAAAGTACAGCTTTTGCAAGAACTGATGCCGCTCGACCTTCCCAAGCGACATCGTTTCGCTTTATGGGCTCTTGAAAATTTCCAAGAAGATACAACGTTTTATTCAGTGCTGAGGTCCACTTCTGACCTGATGGTCACAGAAACAAGCAAAATTGCCTTGAAAACCGACTACTTGATGCCCGAAAATGAAGCTCTTGATCTTGGCGATATTTGTTTCAACAAGACGCGCATCACTTCCCACACATATCGCATCAATTAATAGATTTATTGAGAGAACACTTCGGTAAACAAATAATTTCAGGTTTTGCGGCGGTCGATTGGTCACCAAGATCTTGCTGTTGCGTTAGACTTTTTCCTGTGAGAATATGTAAAGTTTAAAGCGTATGCGGCCCACTCCGCTTCAATTCAGGCTTTGGAACATAACATCACGTGTGTCCTTCGCCAGTTATCAGTCGAAATGCCATCTGATACGTAGCCGCGGCCATAATTTCCAAAGATATGATCTTCAAAAAAATAAACGCCAAAGAATGTTCTTTTAAATGATATTAAACATTCCTCATTTGATTCAGGGTTCTGTTTTGTTACGTAGTAGTTTGATAGTAAAAAATAATGGTAGAAAAATGCCTATTGCAAAAAAAAAATACTTCTGGGAAGAAGAATATATATATAGTATTTTCACAACATTAACAGCAATACATTCTAGTGATACCTAAACGTGAACAAATTTATAAGAATTAAACGAATAATAATGTAATGACTGAATTCCATATCAGCTGTTTTATGCAGTCATACGTACATCGCCAAAGCGGTAAATAATATATATATCTCAAATTGGTTTTATCCGATTACAATATCTGTCGATTGTTAGAGTTTTGTGCTGCCACCGGCCTTTTTTCGGCTTAAAAATTTAGTTTCATTACGGAATAAGTATTATAAATAAATGTCATATACTCATATATAAATATGTATGTGATATGCTTATAAATTTGTTACATTCGCTTTTTTTTATTTGATTGACAAAAATACTATATCTGTCTCGCTTAGTTTCAGGTAATACGTACAACCGTTAGATAAACCAAACTATTAAGTGAAAAAATTTGAGCATACTGCCTTTTCTGCATCTGAACTTTATTTTGCACTTGAGTGTTCTAACCGTTTATAGCTGAAAAATTGTACTCTTGTTTCATAGTTTCTGACGAATTTTCAAAACAACCTAAACACGTGAGGAGCTTGTACCCGTACGAAGTTCTAAATAGTATTTCATTTTAGATTTATGAAACGACAAACTAGGGCTTACTAAAGAAGAGCAAGAACCCTACCATTGTGCTGCGGAAGCATATTTGAACAGCTGCCATTTTGCAGGTAATTAAAAATGTACAGTTGCCGTGATACTCACACCACCTAAATTAAATATACGGTTCGCAAAGGAATGAAACTTTGTTTGAATGTTTAAATATGCATTTATTCTTCTCTAAGTATTTATAGTGCTTACAAAACTATTGTTTTCTTTTTTCAAAATCTTATTAGTGTCTATTGGGAATAATTTTATATACAGGTATGAGCAAAATACATTGGTTTCTATAGCAGACGTTTAGTCAATACCGATTTTGCAATACTATATTTGGGATCTTTGGGATGCTTCGTTAGAGAGGTTGCTTTAGAACGTTTTTTTTACTGAGCACTAATTTTAGTTTTCTTCACCTAACGGTTGTACGTATCTCTTAACAAAATTCGCTCAGCACAAATATGTATTACAAAAACTGCTATCGACAGTGAGAAAATGGATGAAATCGGATGAAAACCCCTTTCACTCCCCATATTGAGCGGGTTTTAATCATAAAAGTTTATATACATATGTGCCTAAAATAGATAAATTTGAGCGAAAATTTGACTTTTAATTTTTAACAAAACTGGGCATACTTTTTGATTTCAAGACTACGGAATATTAAAAATAAGCTTAGGATCCATACTAACTCTGAAATCAATAAAATTAAAACTTGCTATGGTATAAATTATGTTATTACATAAGGAGAGGGCTGCTCACATATACAACAAAATCATATCGTCTTACATTTTTTGAGTTTCAATGACTACTCATTTCAATCGCTTCAAGCAATCAAATTGTTTAGTCAGTTTGCAACAGATACCTTTCATCATTTATATTTATATGATTTAGAAAGCTTCACGTCTTCGGCATATAATAAAATTTTTGAGAATTTTATTACAGAAGATATATCGTTAATAAAGAACAAAAACAGAATCATGCTAAGCTGAGTTCGAATCGAAACACATTCTTTTTAAGTATCGTGATAATAAAAACGGCCTAATACAAACAAGTGAGTTATGCTGCTATAATATTTTGGGCTCTTAGCTCGATTCCGATGCATTCACTTTTATGCACTACGACGCTCTTGAAATCCTACACTGCAAGTCGAGGTTTCCTGTCATGGCACATAATATAGTTCATAAAGGGTTTGTAAGAACAAACAATATGAAGGAGAATGTTAAAAGGCAAATAAAAGCGCAAGTAAATCTCTAACATTATTTGAAATATAAAATTTTATGCTGATACTTGAATATTATGAGAACTGTACCGTTGAGTACTCCTTTTCAAAGTCGAAAAAAGCGGAGTTATTATAAGGATGACCCCATACGAGTAGAACCCAAAGTTAAAAAAAAACATACTAAAAAATCAATTCCCCCCCCCCCAAACCGCTGGAAATTTTCCGGGGATTAACACGCAACTGCACTCCCTGGGGACACCCCCAAAGGGTTTTAAGTAGTTTCCACTTTTTTGGCAAGGAAAATTTTTCCATGGGGTAATTTATCTTTTATTCTTCTCCCACACGAAAATTTTCCCTTTTAAAAACGGGAGGTTTTTTGCGGGTTTTTGTCTGCATTTCTCAATTCCCCCAAACGCTTTTTTTTTTTCCCCAATTTTTATTATAAGTTTGCATTAAAATACGCTTCAAGTGAGAATTTGTGGTTTTTAGTGTTACATCAATGTCAAAATAAATTAAAAATACAGTATGTATTCTCTATAAAAATGTCTTTTTTTTTTATCCGAAGGAATCTGTGATTTTTATACTGTTAGTTTAGTTTTTCAATGCATATATATTCTACATGTTTCCCTTTATAAGTATAAGTTTATTTAACTCTTCTTTGTAATGTCCCGTGCGTTCCATAAATTTCTTTTTAATTAATGATAATAACATGATTGTTAATAATACATTACCATTACTTTAAACATGATTGTTGCTGCGAAAATTTTGTATGATGGGTTTTTTATATTCTTTGGGGGTTTTCCATTAAAATAACTACAGTTTTCAATGCAAGCAATTGTTTCCGATTGTTCAGTTTGAATAAAGGAGGCCCTTTTAAATTTCAGATCGATATCTAAAAAACGGGAGCTAATTTCTTTATCGGACAAAAGCAGGCGACCAATAGCAAAAACCCCAAATGAAGATGTGGGAAGGGGGTTTGTTATCTTGGGGAAAAATTTTTTGGGCTTAGGGGATTACCAAAACCCCAAATTTGATCCATATCTTCCCTTTTTTGGGTTTCAATTTATTAAAGTATGTCAATGGCTTTGATATCAGACCATTTTTAATACAAAAAGGGAAATTGTGGTATTTTTTAAAAAATTACAAATTTATTTTGAAAGCTTTTTTGAAACCCTTATAAAATTAAAACTTTTAAACCAAAGTTTAGTAGATGGTTTTGAATTTTTTTAATTTTTTTTGGTTTTAAAATTTAAAATTTAAAATTTTTGAAAAAATCTTTTTTTTGGGAAAGTTTTCGTACTTTAATTTCAAAGTTGAATTTCTTTCATAAATTCTGTGTTGGTGTACTATATAATAATGTTAACTTCCCAATTTTATTTCTTTTTAAAAAATAAGCTTAAAACCCCTTTTTTCCCAACACATATGGTTACAATGTTTTGGGGTAGCACTAAGTTAACGACACCCAAAACATCAATTGAGGGAATCAAAAGAACCAAACATATACATTTGTTTAAAAGAACGTTAACGCGAAGTGGGAAAAAACTTTTCGAACTTATTTGCATGAAAAAGAAACGAAGTTTGCTTAAAACCTGCATAATCTTTTAACTGCTAACGGTATATCGTAGGTTTTTATTTTTCGTGTTATTTTAATTATAATCAGTTATTAAAAAAAACTGGAAAAAATTTCTAGCGCCCATCCCAAAAAAAGGTAATTAATTTATATAAAATTTAAAAGAAAACAAAATAAGCGTATCACCCCCTTTAAACTTTCCCGAAAAAAACACCCCTTTTGTTGCTGGTGATTCATGAATAATATTTAAGGGGATTTGGTATATTTTGGGGGTTTGGAAATTTTTTTTGCATTTTTTTTTTTCGCTTTTTTTTTTAAAATCCCCAATTTTTTCCCAACCGTTTTTTAAAAAAAACACATTTTTCTTTTTTTGGGTTTCTTTTTAAGCTAAATTATTTCTTTATTTTTTCCCAAATTTTTTTTTTATTTTTCTGGGTTTCAAATAGTTGAATGTGGAATGAAATAAGCCGCTAAGTTGCAAAAAGGTTAATTTTTTGTTTAATTTAAATTTTTTAATTTTGCTTAACTATTGTTTTTAAATTTTATTTGACGGCTTGTTCTATTTAAAAAACTAACTAATTTGAATTTAAAAATTTTTGTTTTTAAAAAAAAATTTAACTGCGTTTGCGCAGGGGGTTTTTCTTTAAAATTACTTGTTAAAAA
>NW_026089772.1:0-57563 GCF_024586455.1 Bactrocera neohumeralis | reverse complement strand
TTATCTGAATACAAGATTGTGGAATTCTTCCAAATGCGCTGTCGTTATGGCCTTATGTCAACTTCAGTAAAATGAAGAAGGTTAATTAACTAACATATGTTAAAGTAATGATCTGAAGCAACTCAGTATCGATTGCTAAATGTGTACATACAAGAAAATCGGCTTTATATCTGAATATAAGATTGTGGAATTCTTCCAAATGCGCTGTCGTTATGGCCTTATGTCAACTTCAGTAAAATGAGGAAGGTTAATTAACTTACATATGTTAAAGTAATGATTTGAAGCAACTCAATATCGATTGCTAAATGTGTATGTACAAGAAAATCGACTTTATACCTGAATATAAGATTGTCGAATTCTTCCAAATGCGCTGTCGTTATGGCCTTATGTCGACTTCAGTCAAATGAAGAAGGTTAATTAATTTATATATGTTAAAGTAATGATTTGAAGCAACTCAATATCGATTGCTAAATGTGTATATACAAGAAAATCGACTTTATATCTGAATATAAGATTGTCGAATTCTTCCAAATGCGCTGTCGTTATGGCCTTATGTCAACTTCAGTAAGATGAAGAAGGGTTAATTAACTTAAATATGTTAAAGTAATGATTTAAAGCAACTCAATATCGATTGCTAAATGTGTAAGTACAAGAAAATTGACTTTATACCTGAATATAAGATTGTCGAATTCTTCCAAATGCACTGCCGTTATGGCCTTATGTCAACTTCAGTGAGATTAAGGGGGTTAATTAACTTAAATATGTTAAAGTAATGATTTGAAGCAACTCAATATCGATTGCTAAATGTGTATATACAAGAAAATCGACTTTATACCTGAATATAAGATTGTCGAATTCTTCCAAATGCACTGCCGTTATGGCTTTATGTCAACTTCAGTAAGATGAAGAAGGTTAATTAACTTAAATATGTTAAAGTAATGATTTGAAGCAACTCAATATCGATTGTTAAATGTGTATATACAAGAAAATCGACTTTATATCTGAATATAAGATTGTCGAATTCTTCCAAATGCGCTGTCGTTATGGCTTTATGTCAACTTCAGTAAGATGAAGAAGGTTAATTAACTTAAATATGTTAAAGTAATGATTTGAAGCAACTCAATATCGATTGCTAAATGTGTATATACAAGAAAATCGACTTTATATCTGAATATAAGATTGTCGAATTCTTCCAAATGCATGGCCGTTATGGCTTTATGTCAACTTCAGTAAGATGAAGAAGGTTAATTAACTAACATATGTTAAAGTAATGATTTAAAGCAACTCAATATCGATTGTTAAATGTGTATATACAAGAAAATCGACTTTATATCTGAATATAAGATTGTCGAATTCTTCCAAATGCGCTGTCGTTATGGCCTTATGTCAACTTCAGTAAAATGAAGAAGGTTAATTAACTTACATATGTTAAAGTAATGATTTGAAGCAACTCAATATCGATTGTTAAATGTGTATATACAAGAAAATCGACTTTATATCTGAATATAAGATTGTCGAATTCTTCCAAATGCGCTGTCGTTATGGCCTTATGTCAACTTCAGTAAGATGAAGAAGGTTAATTAACTTACATATGTTAAAGTAATGATTTGAAGCAACTCAATATCGATTGTTAAATGTGTATATACAAGAAAATCGACTTTATATCTGAATATAAGATTGTCGAATTCTTCCAAATGCGCTGTCGTTATGGCCTTATGTCAACTTCAGTAAAATGAAGAAGGTTAATTAACTAACATATGTTAAAGTAATGATCTGAAGCAACTCAATATCGATTGTTAAATGTGTATATACAAGAAAATCGACTTTATATCTGAATATAAGATTGTGGAATTCTTCCAAATGCGCTGTCGTTATGGCCTTATGTCAACTTCAGTAAAATGAAGAAGGTTAATTAACTTACATATGTTAAAGTAATGTTTTGAAGCAACTCAATATCGATTGCTAAATGTGTATGTACAAGAAAATCGACTTTATACCTGAATATAAGATTGTCGAATTCTTCCAAATGCGCTGTCGTTATGGCCTTATGTCGACTTCAGTCAAATGAAGAAGGTTAATTAATTTATATATGTTAAAGTAATGATTTAAAGCAACTCAATATCGATTGCTAAAAGTGTGTGTACAAGAATATCGACTTTATACCTGAACATGATCATCAGTAAGATGAAGAAGTTTTATTAACTTAAATATGTTAAATTAATAATTTAAATCAACTCAATATCGATTGCTAAATGTGTACATACAAGAAAATCGACTTTATATCTGAATATAAGATTGTGGAATTCTTCCAAATGCGCTGTCGTTATGGCCTTATGTCAACTTCAGTAAGATGAAGAGGGTTAATTAACTTAAATATGTTAAAGTAATGATTTGAAGCAACTCAATATCGATTGTTAAATGTGTATATACAAGAAAATCGACTTTTTATCTGAATACAAGATTGTGGAATTCTTCCAAATGCGCTGTCGTTATGGCCTTATGTCAACTTCAGTAAAATGAAGAAGGTTAATTAACTAACATATGTTAAAGTAATGATCTGAAGCAACTCAATATCGATTGCTAAATGTGTACATACAAGAAAATCGACTTTATATCTGAATATAAGATTGTGGAATTCTTCCAAATGCGCTGTCGTTATGGCCTTATGTCAACTTCAGTAAAATGAAGAAGGTTAATTAACTTACATATGTTAAAGTAATGTTTTGAAGCAACTCAATATCGATTGCTAAATGTGTATGTACAAGAAAATCGACTTTATACCTGAATATAAGATTGTCGAATTCTTCCAAATGCGCTGTCGTTATGGCCTTATGTCGACTTCAGTCAAATGAAGAAGGTTAATTAATTTATATATGTTAAAGTAATGATTTAAAGCAACTCAATATCGATTGCTAAAAGTGTGTGTACAAGAAAATCGACTTTATACCTGAACATGATCATCAGTAAGATGAAGAAGTTTTATTAACTTAAATATGTTAAATTAATAATTTAAATCAACTCAATATCGATTGCTAAATGTGTATATACAAGAAAATCGACTTTATATCTGAATATAAGATTGTGGAATTCTTCCAAATGCGCTGTCGTTATGGCCTTATGTCAACTTCAGTAAGATGAAGAAGGTTAATTAACTTAAATATGTTAAAGTAATGATTTGAAGCAACTCAATATCGATTGCTAAATGTGTATATACAAGAAAATCGACTTTATATCTGAATATAAGATTGTCGAATCGAATTCTTCCAAATGCGCTGTCGTTATGGCCTTATGTCAACTTCAGTAAGATGAAGAGGGTTAATTAACTTAAATATGTTAAATTAATGATTTGAAGCAACTCAATATCGATTGTTAAATGTGTATATACGAGAAAATCGACTTTATATCTGGATATAAGATTATCGAATTCTTCCAAATGCGCTGTCGTTATGGCCTTTATATTCACTTCAGTAAGATGAAGAAGGTTAATTAACTTAAATATGTTAAAGTAATGATTTGAAGCAACTCAATATCGATTGCTAAATGTGTATATACAAGAAAATCGACTTTATATCTGAATATAAGATTGTCGAATTCTTCCAAATGCACTGCCGTTATAGCCTTATGTCAACTTCAGTAAGATGAAGAAGGTTAATTAACTTAAATATGTTAAAGTAATGATTTAAACAACTCAATATCGACTGCTTTATGTGTATGTAAACGAAAATGGACTTTATACCTGAATATAAGGTTGTCGAATTCTTCCAAATGCACTGCCGTTATAGCTTTATGTCAACTTCAGTGAGATGAGGAAAGTTAATTAACTTAAATATGTTAAATTAATGATTTGAAGCAACTCAATATCGATTGTTAAATGTGTATATACAAGAAAATCGACTTCATAGCTGAATATAAGATTGCCGAATTCTTCCAAATGCACTGCCGTTATGGCTTTATGTCAACTTCAGCAAGATGAAGAAAATAAATTAACTTAAATATGTTAAATTAATGATTTAAAGTAACTCAATATCGACTGCTAAATGTGTATATACAAGAAAATCGACTTTATATCTGAATATAAGAATGTCGAATTCTTCCAAATGCACTGTCGTTATGGCCTTATGTCAACTTCAGTAAGATGAAGAAGGTTAATTAACTTAAATAAGTGAAGTAATGATTTTAAGCAACTCAATATCGATTGCTAAATGTGTATATACAAGAAAATCGACTTTATACCTGAATATAGGATTGTGGAATTCTTCCAAATGCACTGCCGTTATGGCTCTATGTCGACTTCAGTAAGATGAAGAAGAGTAATTAACTTAAATATGTTAAAGTAATGATTTAATGCAACTCAATATCGACTGCTAAATGTGTATATACAAGAAAATCGACTTTATACATGAATAAGATTGTCGAATTCTTCCAAATGCACTGCCGTTATGGCGTTGTGTCAACCTCAGTAAGATGAAGAAGGTCAATTAACTTAAATATGTTAAATTAACTATTTAAGGCAATTCAATATCGACTGCTTAGTGTGTATAAACAAGAAAATCGACTTTATATCTGAATATAAGATTGTCGAATTCTTCCAAATGCACTGAGGTTATGGCCTTATGTCAACTTCAGTAAAACGAAGAAGGTTAATTAACTTACATATGTTAAACTAATGATTTGAAGCAACTCAATATCGATTGTTAAATGTGTATATACAAGAAAATCGACTTTATATCTGAATATAAGATTGTCGAATTCTTCCAAATGCGCTGTCGTTATGGCCTTATGTCAACTTCAGTAAAATGAAGAAGGTTAATTAACTTACATATGTTAAAGTAATGATTTGAAGCAACTCAATATCGATTGCTAAATGTGTATATACAAGAAAATCGACTTTATACCTGAATATAAGATTGTCGAATTCTTCCAAATGCGCTGTCGTTATGGCCTTATGTCAACTTCAGTAAAATGAAGAAGGTTAATTATTTTATATATGTTAAGGTAGTGATTTGAAGCAACTCAATATCGATTGCTAAATGTGTATGTACAAGAAAATCGACTTTATATCTGAATATAAGATTGTCGAATTCTTCCAAATGCACTGCCGTTATGGCTTTATGTCAACTTCAGTAAGACGAAGAAAGGTTAATTAACTTAAATATGTTAAAGTAATGATTTGAAGCAACTCAATATCGATTGTTAAATGTGTATATACAAGAAAATCGACTTTATATCTGAATATAAGATTGTGGAATTCTTCCAAATGCGCTGTCGTTATGGCCTTATGTCAACTTCAGTAAAATGAAGAAGGTTAATTAACTAAAATATGTTAAAGTAATGATTTAAAGCAACTCAATATCGATTGCTAAATGTGTACATACAAGAAAATCGACTTTATATCTGAATATAAGATTGTGGAATTCTTCCAAATGCACTGCCGTTATGGCCTTATGTCAACTTCAGTAAAATGAAGAATTATCGACTGCTGAATGTGTATATACAAGGAAATCGACTTTATACCTGAATAAGATTGTCGAGTTCTTCCAAATGCCCTGCCGTTATGGCCTTATGTCCACTTCGGTAAGACAAAGAAGGTAAATCAACTTAAATATGTTAAATTAATGATTTAAAGCAACTCAGTATCGACTGCTAAATGTGTATATACAAGAAAATCGACTTTATACCTGAATATAAGATTGTCGAATTCTTCCAAATGCACTGCCGTTATGGCTTTATGTCAACTTCAGTAAGATGAAGAAGGTAAATTAACTTAAATATGTTAAATTAATGATTTAAAGCAACTCAATATCGACTGCTGAATGTGTATATACAAGAAAATCGACTTTATACCTGAATAAGATTGTCGAGTTCTTCCAAATGCACTGCCGTTATGGCCTTATGTCAACTTCGGTAAGACGAAGAAGGTAAATCAACTTTAATATGTTAAATTAGTGATTTAAAGCAACTCAATATCGACTGCTAAATGCGTATATACAAGAAAATCGACTTTATACCTGAATAAGGTTATCGAGTTCTTCCAAATGCACTGCCGTTATGGCGTTATGTCAACTTCGGTAAGACGAAGATGGTAAATCAACTTAAATATGTTAAACTAATGATTTAAATCAACTCAATATCGATTGCTAAATGTGTATATACAAGAAAATCGATTTATACCTGAATATAAGATTGTCGAATTCTTCCAAATGCGCTGTCGTTATGGCTTTTTGTCAACTTCAGTAAGGTGAAATAAGTAAACTTACTTAATAATGTTAAATTAATGATTTAAGGCAATTCAATATCGACTGCTAAATGTGTATATACACGAAAATCGATTATATACGTGAATATAAGATTGTCGAATTCTTCCAAATGCACTGCCGTTATGGCTGTATGTAAACAGAAAACTGATCGTTAAGCAAGTAACGACACTAATGAACTTGCCAAAAATTAAGAAAGGAACAAGTGTAGAATTCATCAAACTAGAGTCCACTGTTTCAAATTGTTTGTCTATTCTATCGACACTAAATATTCCCACAGACAGCTGGGACCCAATTCTGGTAAACATTTGTACCGCCGCATTACCAGAAAAGTCGTTACTTCTATGGGAGCAATCGCTCTTATCACGAAAAAAGTGCCCAACATGGCAACAAATGAAGGATTTTCTCACCACCCAATATGAAATTGCGGAAAGGTTAGAAGAAAAAATAATCAAAACTAAGATCATTAAACACGACCAAAATGGAAGCTTAAATAGACCCCAAGCTAGAAACCAAAGCAAATCAAACAAAATTTTTAACAAAACACAATCGTTCACATCCGAACAAAGAAAACATACGTCATGCGAACTATGCACAAGAGGGCATAAGCTTAAAACTTGCGAGAAGTTTAAGAAATTAAATAATAACGAAAGGAACAACTTTGTCAGATCAAGAAGACTCTGTACAAACTGCTTGTCCTATACACACAATCTTAAAAATTGCAAAGGCAAATATAATTGCCACCAGACCAGCTCAGATTGAGAACAAAAACCTTAATTCACAATTAAGTAAATCGCAAAAGTTAAGGAAATTTCCAATAACAAGCAAATCTATAAAAGATCAGTATTGTAAGGGCTACTCGAAAGCCACAACTACGCGATCAAATAGTGGCCGGTATGTCGTACAACAACCAATAGAGCCACAATTTTCTAATACCCCACATAAAAGTAGAAAAACCAAAGTCAGAATTCATTCTAACAATATTAAAAAATCAAATATATGGTACTTTTCGACCCCGCAAGATGGGTTACGCCAATAATGAAAAAAAGCACAATTCTGAACAAATCCTTAACCGGTGGCCCGCTACTACTTGCCAAATTAATGCACAGGCGCTTAAAAATTACATTTAATAAAATTGTTCAAATAGTCCAAAAATCGACACCTATCATAGACGAGTGCCTAATAATTTTCAAATAATAAAAAATAATTTTATTTATACTCAAAATTAAGGCTAAGGGCCATACGCCCAATGCGATACTGTGACGTACCTAGACTTAAAAAAAGCAAACCTAGACTTATCGCACATACATAAGCGCTCCTCATAAGGGTAGTTGGTGAGAATCTATTGTACAACTTGAACATTACACTTAAAAAATTATAATTCTAATGAAGCAAGATCAAAACTCAAGGCTAAAGAGCACGCACTCTGGCCATATCTGAGTCAGACGTGGCGTCGCTATATTTCATAATAATAAAAAAATTAAAACCATTTCAGAAAAGGCAAAGAAATAATAAACCGATCAAAAAAACAACCGCAAATATAATAACTAGAAGTTACAAACTCATACACCCTCAAAAATATATTTTCTTATTGTATGCATATAAAACCAAATATGGTACATACCATACCAAATACTATGTTTAAAACCAACATTTATAGCATGGTTTCTGCGCCCTCGGCTACTTTGCCAGCAGTACGCCGAAATACATGGAACAGCGTGAAAGCGTAATACTAGCAAAATATTCGCATAGGGGGCCCAGGAAGTTTAAATGAGTTAAGCATCCACCCACTCTACCCGGGAAAAACTGGCGCACCCTAATAAGACAGCTTAGTTCACCACAACACAACTCACCATGCCTACACATCAACAAACTTATCAAAAAGGATGGAAAACGAGCAAGCAGACACATTTCGTTCTAAGCATTTCGACCATCAACTTCCGCCATACACACATTGGTGGACACACTGCCCCCGTCGTCATCACCGGGTCCTCATCGCTACCGCATCGATACATAAATTGGATCTCCGTCTGATCGCCGTTGATCTTGTCATTGATTTTATATACATATGAGTGGCCTTATTTTTTCCTTTGGAATATTCCTTGTGAACCACGAATAATTTCGATTGCAAATTAAATGTGTCTTAAACTTGGTTCTCATGTGCATTTTCTTGTTTATCCGAGGTACTTAGTGCCACAGTGTGTGAATTATTAAAACAAATGAAACATAACTATACATTTAATTACATACAAAAGTATAAAAAATATATATTAAGCGCTTATAAACGAATTATTACTTCCTTACGTTTCAATCTAGCCAAATCTTTTGCTACTCTACATTAGAAAGAAATTATAAAAAACTATTTAGAGTTGAATTAAAGGTTTAGAATTAAGCTTTTTATACTTATAACGTCCCTAAATGACCAAAATTGTTAGTCCTCGAATTTAAGGATTCAACTAAAATAATAATAATAAGTATATTTTTATTACATGTCTTAATATCTTAATCTTTATCTTGCATATACTTAAGCAGCAATAGTTATTTCATATCCGGTATTGGCAAGATTCTGTTTGTGTACTTCGATACTGACTTGAACATCTGACCAAACTGCCATTTTTCCCTGATTTTCACTTCAACTCACTTCGTTCAAGCCAACAAATTAATTTTGCGCAGGGAACAGAGAAATCTATATAAAATTCTTAACACTATCACTCACACACATGCAAGGGTTATAGTCATATACTTTAACATATCAGCAACACTATTCGACTGATGCTTGTCAATTTTCCGGGATATCTGCTGACCGATATAATATATTCGTCTATTTATCGCAGAGAAAAAACAAAGTTTGGTATTTTCCACGTCAACACTTTCTGCGTGGTATGTACAGTTTTCTGCTCTCTTTTCTAAAAAATACTTGAAACTTTTATTTCCTATTACATACTGATATGAATATCATAGCAGTGTTTTAGGCTAAAATTAAAAAGGTAGGTTTTACTGCTTCTTAAATACGTAAATAAATACTAAAGTTTTCATTCTCATAATTAATATTCATAAGTTTTCAGTTCAAATGGACAATCAGCTGCCAAATATAAAGTAACTGACAGGTGAAGATCAAACTTCAAACCAACATAAAATGAGGTTATACTAATGTAGGAAAAAAAATGCATGTCTTTCTATGCAATCTATATATATAAAAATGAAACCCGTTTTCCGTTGTCACGACATAACATGAAAACGGCTGAACCGATTTGGCTGAAAATTGGTGGGGAAGTAGCTTAGAACCAGGATAAGGACATAGGATACATTATATCCCTTTATGTCAAAATTTAATACAACTCGTAAATACAAAAATTATATTTTAAATAATAAGCATTTTTTCAAAATTCGAATATTTCATTTCTTCAAAAAAAAAAAATCAATAACAAAAACAATAATAAAAACAATAAAAAAAAAACTCACATCTACATATATATATAAAAGAAAGTTGTTGTTAGTTACACCATTTATAACTCAAGAACGGCTGAACCGATTTGGCTTAAAATTAGTGGGGCAGTAGCTTAGAACCAGGGTATCTTTTATCTTTTTATGTCAAAATTTAATACAACTCATAAATACAAAAATCATATTTCAAATCATAAGCATTTGTTCAAAATTCATCAAAAGAGCTCTCAAACACTTCTCAGAACCAGTTATTCGTTGTTTTTGTTGGATTATGAACTTGCGAGGCACCCACTTTGCACAAAGCTTTCGCATCTTTAGAGCATAATTGCCCTCGGTGCTCATACCGCCTGTTTCAAGCTTAGTAAATATTTTTTCAACGGTGGATTTCCCTGAGCCCAAATTCAACAGTATACTCCCCAGAAAGCAATGCTTTATTAACACACGAAATGCTATATGATCCATTTTTTTGTAAACTAACACAAGTTGCTTCACAAAAATTCTATATCTCATTAACTAATAGTTACAATCCAACTAATAGAAATGATATAGATGGTAGTAGTTGTATTATCTATGTATCAGCCACAGTGAAGCGTGGACGGGTCCTCTAGTTGTAATATAATCGTAAAAGATATTTTTTAAACATGCGGTATACAAGAAGAAATAAAACGCATTTAATTTATTGTTATAACCGAAATCATAGCTTTATCATATGCACTAGAGTTTGCCTTTTTTACAAAAAATTCTATTGAAAACTGATCGTCGCGTTTGGTTTGATCGCACTCTAGCTAAAAGGCCCAGCTGGACCACTTTCTGTAGCAATTGAAGCATATGTCAGCAATCAACATTGCTAAGCCACACGATCTTAAAGGCCACGCCACAGGCCTAATAGTATGCGAGATAACAAGCTTACCAAAAGTTTTCTTCAAAAAATCGATTGTTTCGTTGACTGTATGGGATAAAGCGTTAATGTATGTGCTTCTATATCAACATCACCACATCAGACAAAAAGCATCAAATTCCGCAATTAATTGTAACATTACAGCAGGTGCTCTTTTAGAAAAAATAAAAATAAAGACAATAATTATTTGACGTTATATCGGCGTATCAATAACGGCTGCTCATCAAAAACTGTACGAATTGTAATAAAACAAAAACTTTCAAAGGAAACGAAAAATTAATAAAATTAAATGCGCAGCTACCTAATTTCATTCGAAGCTTAATTCGAATGCCAGCTTGCTTAAACCCAGCATCTACTAACATAGCAGAGAAGTTAAAGCGAACGTTAAAACGGTGATACCCCATTAAAAATAATTCTATATAAACCAAAAGCAAAGCTTATGAGCAAAAGGACAAACAATACAAATACAAATTATGAGAGCCGAAGCCACAACACTGTCCAGTTCATGATGATACTCAGCGGCAAGATGTAACCTGCTTTTCAAAAGTCTTATGTCTGCTGAGAGCACACTTATATACACATAATTGTATCCACAAGTGACCACAAAAATGTATATGCCTTCAGTTCTCTCCAGTCACCGCACATAGCTCTCCTGATATCCCTCCACGTATGCTCCGGTCTTGAAATCTTCTTTTAGTCGCCGCATCTTTTCTTGGAATTTTCAAGCATTACCGCTGTCGGCCAACTTGTCAAGCTCATCATACTCACACATTTCGGTCTCTCTCTTTTTTTGTCCTCAAATGCCTCGAATCCCTCTTCAGCTCTCGGTATCTAACCCGTCCCGCACGTGTTGTGGTCGATTGTAACGTTTCTAGTTAGATAGTCTATTTTCTCTTCGCTGCGACCCGGCACTCCTCAATCCCGTTAACTCAGCTCCTCAAATTACCAATGATGATAGTCATTCGAATATCTTGCCAGTTTTGGCATTATTGAGTCCATAGAAAAAAATCAGTTAATATTTGAAATTTTATTCAATCAAAAAACAAACTTTTATTTTTAATCCTAGTAAGTAAATTTTGATTTTTAAACATTATGATGGACATCGGAGAAATATCATTTATTAGTCTTATAACACTTAGTATTTTAAGTACTCATATCATGGTTGGTTGTTTGGAAATTTCAGTTTAATTCTTTTAAAACCAGTAGATAAAAACTTAGTTTTATACCTGGTCGGCCGAAGCACCTCTGCTAACCAGACTGCGATATCTCCAAAATGTTCGTTCTATAGGCTGCCCACCGCCTTTTCAAGTGTCGGAAAACATTGACCTCTTAGTTTATATTTTACGAATGGGAATTAAAAGAAGTTTTTCATAGTGTGGACTGTACGGAAGATGACTCATAAAATTATTGTTGTCAAAAATGCAGTTCTTTCAATCTGTGTGTGAGAACTCGCTTTGCCGTGGTGATGTTATCCGTCTTCGGCGATTGGTTGCCTGATTTCTTGAAAGTCAACTGACAGACAAATAGTTGTATAAAACTCAGATACGCGTTGTCCTAGTGGTACAGTTACGATGTGTCTAGACTTTTAGGCTTATCTTGAAAAACCCATACCGTCGACTGCCCTTTACTTTCGGGCTCATATGCGTAACTCCACCATTATCCACTTGCCACGCTATCCACGCAATATTGAATGTGCGCTGGCTCCACTGATGTCAATAGTTTTATAAGTCTCCGGATAGTTCACATGACGATCTTGCAATGTAAGTTTACGAGCAGCATTAATATTTTCCGTAGCAACAACTGATTTGGACGACCTTCCCGAAATTCATCTTAAAGTGACCTACGATATCGATTGGATTCACTATACAATCGATAAATACTGGCCCTTGATGAAGCTTTGTCGTTTCTTGATTAGTTAGTTTACGTCGAAAGTTGTAAAAAATAATCGCTCGAAAATGTTGGTGGCTTATAGTCGAGATAAATATTTAAAGTTACTGTAAACAACACAATTATCACCTCTATTTCAAAGCGTTTTAAAAATGTGGAACATCAAAAATGTCAAAATTTGCAATAAAGTTGTGAGCTTCGTCAGCATTTAAAGTCGGCCAGTTTGTCAATATACCCAATAGTACAATGGTTTCTAAAACCACATGAATTGTAAAGTTTGAGATTTCTAACGACCGATTGAATGCTGTAGAAGAGAGCCACAACGTCTCATTTCCGATCTGCTCTGTAATAAAGTCATTTAAAGGCAGTTGCGCTATACCATACAGGTCTTACTCAGTTCCATATCCTTAAAATTTGATATTAATTTACTGGATCAGCGCTATTCAACTTTATGCATTTAAAGTTCGGCGCAACAAGATTTAACAGTGTTTTATACGCGACGATTATTATTTGCCTAGATTAGTCTTTCCGACTTGAAATAGCCTGCATCAAATTATGTTATCTCTAATATTTCTTTATAAATTGCGCATAAAATCAAAGAAGTATATTGTTCTTTATGAAAACTTAACATTCATCAAAAGAGTAGCAGTTAGGAGTAGCATTACTTAAACATTAGAATTAATGAGAGCGAAAAAGGATGAAAGACAACTATTACACAAAAAACTTATGCAGCTCAAATTTAATTAAGACTCCGACATAATAACTTATAAATTTTTCTTTATAATTAAACTTATATAGATAAACAAAAAAAATTTGTGGTACTAGATTCCAGCACAAGAAAATACATCCAGCTACCTGGCGGTCTCCGGATCGAAAAGCCAACAACCAGATCGATAATGTTGTGATAGCCGGAAGACACCTCTCCAGTGTTTTAGACGTGCGTACTCTCCGAGGTCCTAACATCGACTCCAACCACTATCTTGTTGCAGCCAAGATTCGCACCCGCCTCTGTGCACCAAAAAGCGCACGTCACCAAACACAAGGACGGTTAGACGTCTAGAGGCTGCAATTACAACAGACAGCCGAACGATTTTCTAATCGGCTTGCACTCCTGCTCTCTGAGAGCACTCGTCAACAACTCGGTATAAGGGAACTGTGGGACGGCATTTCAAACTCCTTACGTACAGCTGCAACCGAAACCATTGGTTTTCGGAAAGTGCAAAAGAACAGCTGGTACGACGAGGAGTGCCGTGTCGCAGCGGAGAGAAAACAGGCTGCCTACTCCGCAACGTTACGATCGACCACAACACGTGCGGGATGGAATAGGTACCGAGAGTTGAATAAGGAATCGAGACGTATTTGCAGACAGAATAAGAAAGAGGCCGAAATGCGTGAGTATAAAGAGCTTGATAAGCTGGCCGACAGGGGTAATGCTCGAAAATTCTACGAAAAAATGCGGCAGCTTACAGAAGGTTTCAAGACCGGAGCATACTCTTGTAGAACCCCCAAAGGTGATCTAGTGACCGATGCCCAGAGCATACTTAAATTATGGAGGGAACACTTCTCCAGCTTGCTAAATGGCAGAGAATGCACAACGCCAGGAGAAGGCGATCTCTATTCCTCAATCGATGACGATGGAGCAGACGTCCCATTGCCCGACCATGAAGAAGTTCGAATAGCAATTACCCGCCTGAAGAACAACAAAGCGGCGGGGGCCGATGGATTACCGGCCGAGCTATTCAAACACGGCGGCGAAGAACTGATAAGGAGCATGCATCAGCTTCTTTGTAAAATATGGTCGGACGAAAGCATGCCCAACGATTGGAATTTAAGTGTGCTATGCCAAATCCATAAAAAAGGAGACCCCATAATCTGCGCCAACTACCGTGGGATTAGCCTCCTCAACATCGCATATAAGGTTCTATCGAGCGTATTGTGTGGAAGATTAAAGCCCACCGTCAACAAACTGATTGGACCTTATCAGTGTGGCTTCAGACCTGGAAAATCAACAACCGACCAGATATTCACCATGCGCCAAATCTTGGAAAAGACCCGTGAAAGAAGAATCGACACACACCACCTCTTCGTCGATTTTAAAGCTGCTTTCGACAGTACGAAAAGGAGCTGCCATTATGCCGCGATGTCTGAATTTGGTATCCCCGCAAAACTAATACGGCTGTGTAAAGTGACGTTGAGAAATACCAAAAGCTTCATCAGGATCGGAAAGGACCTCTCCGAGCCGTTCGATACAAAACGATGTTTCAGGCAAGGCGACTCCTTATCATGCGACTTCTTCAATCTCAATGAAACTTAATCGAGCAGGTACAATCTTTTATAAGAGTGTACAGCTGCTGGTGATTTAGGCATACACCTCCTCTACTCGATAAAACTGGCGCATCCTAATGGAACAGCTCAACTCACCATGTCCGATGACACCATACTCACTCACCTTCACTCACTTCTACATCATTCAACCCACTCAACAAAGAGGATAGAAAAAAGGATAGCAAACGTTATTCGTTTTCGTTTTCACAATTCGTACCAAGCACTTCGCCATACACACATTCGCTGACACACTGCGCCCCGTTGTCATCACCCAGTCCCTCCGCTACCGCATCTATACTTAAATTGGATCGCCGTCTGATCGCCGTTGATCTGGTCATCCATTTTATATTCATGTGATTTTATACATATTTTATATACATATACACGAGTGGACTTATGATTTCTTTTGAATATTCCATGTGAACCACGAATAATTTCGATTGAAAATTAAATGTGTCTTAAATTTGATTCTCATGTGCATTTTTATGTTAATCAAAGGTACTTAGTGCGACAGTGGGTGAATTAATAAAACAAATGAAACATATCTATAACATTAAACATGGTCCTTCGAGCCTAAAAGACAAGCACTATAAACTTATAGCCACAAGCCAAACCACAAAATAAAATAAAACAAGTAAGGAAGGGCTAAGTTCGGGTGTCACCGAACATTTTATACTCTCGCATGATAAAGTGATAATCGAGATTTCATTATCCGTCATTTACATATTTTTCAAATACCGTATTTGTGTAAAGTTTTATTCCGCTATCATCATTGGTTCCTAATGTACTATATATTATACAGAGAAGGCATCAGATGGAATTCAAAATAGCGTTATATTGGAAGAAGGCGTGGTTGTAAACCGATTTCACCCATATTTCGTACATGTCATCAGGGTGTTAAGAAAATATTATATACCGAATTTCATTGAAATCGGTTGAGTAGTTCCTGAGATATGGTTTTTGGTCCATAAGTGGGCGAGGCCACGCCCATTTTCAATTTTTAAAAAAAGCCTGGATGCAGCTTCCTTCTGCAATTTCTTCCGTAAAATTTAGTGTTTCTGACGTTTTTTGTTAGTCCGTTAACGCACTTTTAGTGATTTTCAACATAAACTTTGTATGGGAGGTGGGCGTGGTTATTATCCGATTTCTTCCATTATTGAACTGTATATGGAAATGCCTGAAGAAAACGACTCTGTAGAGTTTGGTTGACATAGCTATAGTAGTTTCCGAGATACGTACAAAAAACTTAGTAGGGGGCGGGCCCACGCCCACTTTTCCAAAAAAATTACGTCCAAATATGCCCCTCCCTAATGCGATCCTTTGTGCCGAAATTTCACTTTAATATCTTTATTTATGGCTTAGTTATGACACTTTATAGGTTTTCGGTTTCCGCCATTTTGTGGGCGTGGCAGTGGGCCGATTTTGCCCATCTTCGAGCTTAACCTTCTTATGGAGCCGAGGACTACGTGTAAAAATTTCATAATGATATCTCAATTTTTACTCAAGTTACAGCTTGCACGGACGGACGGACAGACGGACGGACGGACAGACAGACATCCGGATTTCAACTCTACTCCTCACCCTGATCACTTTGGTATATATAACCCTATATTTGACTCTTTTAGTTTTAGGACTTACAAACAACCGTTATGTGAACAAAACTATAATACTCTCCTTAGCAACATTCTTGCGAGAGTATAAAAACAAAATAAACGGGCGCAATCATTAAAACAAAGAGTTAAATACATAAACATACGAACAAAAACAACAGAATGGCAGATGGATTCCGAAGAGAAGAGGCAGTGGGACTAAATGCACAGGCACATATAACCAAACATCTTTCTGAAAAGCCCCTGAGGAAAATAAAGTGATCGTATTCATACTATTTGGTCTTAATTTATTAAATGCATATATGTATGTATGTTCATATAAAAAAACGATATATACATTATCTGTATTTCAAATAGAATTTCAACGACAAAATAAAACTATTACCAAACTATGTTTAATTTACGAGAAACTCGTAAACAGTTTGGTACAATATACATATACATATGTATATCGAAAACATATACCAAATTAATTGTATAGTTCCTAATGCCGACATAATCTCACATTTGTGAGCCACTAATTTAACAAGGAACAAGTATTTATTTGCAAATACTTTTCAGCAATACCTCTTATTCTAAACAAAAAACAATAAGCAGGATGGCATAAATCAAAATACGAAAGGAGAAACAAAACCAAACATACATATATGCAAAATTTCTTTCTAAATATAATTATAATATATAAAAATATATACATATTTACATACGCGCAAAGGAACATACCTGCACATTACTCATTTCGCTTTCGCGCGTTCTTTTCAGTGCGAACATACATATGTCGGTCCATGTGCGGTAACATCGTCTGTATTGATGTCCGTACAATTTGGTGCTGCAGTAGGAGCGCCGTTCATGAGCAAGCCGGTTTCCATTTCTCTAAGTCAATATATTTCTGGCGAAGCGTAGCGAACAACTGCGCGACCGATTTCCTCACGTAATTGCACACCAAACAATCAGTACCAAAAGCGCTTCATCACTCTTAGTATATCTACCAGAACAAAGCCTTGTGCACATTCTTTGTCTCTTTCTTGCCTTTACAACACTCGTTGATTTTATCGTGACGCGCAGAAGGACACTCGGCAAAACGAAATGCTTTTACCTCGCTCTCACACCGAAGGATATAATGAAGAGAAACATGAAAACAGCATACTTCGATTACATTGAAATTTATTTACAAAGTACTTTGCATACACAGTAGTTTGTCATTTATTACAAAATTACGGGGTCATTCGTCATTTCAAAAATGATATCCAAATTAACAAAGTTATTTGTTTACATCGACACGGCCTTCCTGACTAACACACGTCCTCGGGTGTAATACTAGAACAACAAAATAATATCCTTTTTTTAATTTTTTTTTTTTTATATAAATGAAATATATCAATACGACATAACTTAAGAAATAATTTCCACAAGGTAGCCTTCAGTGACAGGGTCTTGTAAATAAGGGAAACTTCCTTACATCAGGGCTTTATCAAATAGCTCACATAATATAATATTATAATTATTATTTATTTATTTATTTATTTACGTCTTTTTCAACGTCTTCATTGACAACGACGTCTCTTTCAACGCCTTTATCGCCATTAACGTCTTTTTCAACGTCTTTATCGTCATTAACGTCTCTTTCAACGTCTTTATCGTCATTAACGTCTCTTTCAACGTCTTTATCGTCATTAACGCCTCTTTCAACGTTTTTATCGCCATTAACGTCTCTTTCAACGTTTTTATCTTTATTTTTAACAGACTCACTTGCATTTTCACTGCAGCTCATGTTTATTTCATTAGCAATTTGTTCTTCCGGAAGCCATCGCAAGTGCTCATGTGAGTATTTGTACGACCTTTTACTAGTCAACGATTTCAATATGTACCTGTCTCCCTCCAAAACCTCTGTCACTAAAAATGGCCCTCGGTACTTAGGGTCTAACTTTGTTTGATGTCTTTCTTCATTTTCAAGTAAAACGTAATCACCAACCTTATATCTAACAACTTTTGCTTTACCTTTATCAAATCTTCTCTTATCATAACAAGCGTTTTTCTGTATATTTTTAGTTGCTTGATCTCTTAATAAATCAACATCAACTTTGTTTTCTTCTATATTAAATGAGAGTAAACCGAACGGCCGTGCCTCTTTACCTATTAATAATTCTAATGGACTAGCCTTAGTAGTCCGATTAACCGTGGAATTCAGAGCCAGTTGAATTTCTCCCAAAGCATCCTGCCAAGAACGTTGGCTTGTTTCAACTGCTGTTAACAGATTTTTCAGCGTGCTCATTACTCGCTCTACTTGTCCATTAGCAGGACTAAGGCCTGTAGCAATCAAATGTAAATTAATGTTTTGCGAAATACAGAAATCCCGGAACCCTTTGCTAGCGAAACACCTACCTTGGTCAGCAATTACACGATTAGGCACGCCAAATAATGAAATTGATGACTTGAGAGACCTAACACAGTTTTCTGTATCAAGGTTTAGAGTGTGATATAAATACACAAATTTAGTAAATGCATCGATTTGGACGATAATATATTCTTTAAGGTCATTCTTACCAGTTAACTTCCCAGTGATATCGATGTGAACGGTATGCCATGGAATGTTAACTTTAGGAATGGGGTGCAGTTCGGCTTGTATTTTGCCCGAATATGATTTGGATAGCTTGCAGGTAATACAATTATCAACAAATTTTTTTTACGTACTTAGACATATTATCGAACCAGTAATATTCATAAACCTTATCGAGTGTATTTTCTGAACCCAAATGCATAATGGACTCATGCACATGATTGATTACGGACCATTTGAAAAGCCTAGGAACGACCGGTAAACATTTTGTTTTGCCATTTCTTTGTATTTTTTTATGCAATGTCCCTGCACGCAGTTCATAAGTATTTGCCTCATCTCTGCTTAGTTCATTATTTCTTAATTTACTAACAATAGTAGCTATCTCTGGATCCCGTTGTTGCTCTGCAAGGAGCCAGTTTTCTGAAATTTCTGCTAGGTTGACCCGCTTCTCAGAAATTCTTACAACCGGTGGACTATCAGAGGGCAATGGGTTACGAGAAAAGAAATCTGCATGTGCCATTCGTTTACCCTCTGCATACTCAACCGCAAAATCAAAAGATTGCAGATAAGTCCACCATCTATGGACCCTAGGTATTAAATCGTTTTTAGTTCGTGAAGCTTTGAGAGAATTGCAATCCGTGATTACAACGAATTGGTGCCCTTGCAGATAATGTCGAAAATGTTTAATCGAGTTGACAACGGCCAAAGTCTCCAGCTCATATGAATGATATCTGGACTCCGCAGAAGACGTTCGTTTACTATAATATTCAATAACATGTGGCTTGTTGTTAATTTTATGCAAAAGAATGGCACCGTATCCATCCGCACTAGCATCTGTATGCAATTCGATTGGATACTGTGGATCAAAAATTGTCAAAACTGGTTTATTTGTCAAGACGGAAACTATTTTCTGTCGTATCTGTTCATGCTCTGCCTTCCAAGTAAAATTGTTTTTACTAGAAACAAGGAAGTACAGTGGTTTCATTACTTGTGAAAACTTAGCTACAAATTGGCGAAAATACGAAGCAAACCCTATAAATTGTGTCAATTGGTGAACAGATTTAGGTGGAGGTAGAGCTGTCAAGGCTTGAATTTTACGTGGATTAGGTCGAATTACTCCAGCTTTAATTTCATATCCAAGATATTCAACACTCGATTTTAGAAAAGAACATTTATTAACATTAAACGAAAACCCGGCCTTTGTCAAAACATTCAAGACCACCTCCAACCTTTCAAACGCTGCTTCTTTTGTTGACGAAATAATCATAATGTCATCCATATACACTATGACATATGAGTACGCAAGGTCCCCCAATGCCCTCATTACCGCCCGTTGGAAAACCGATGGAGCATTTTTGAGTCCAAACGGCATGGTCAAAAATTCATATTGCCCCTCTGGCGTGACGAAAGCAGTGAGTTCAATCGAGTTTGGATGAACAGGGATTTGGTAAAATCCGCTCGCCATATCCAAATAAGAAAAATAATTTGCTCCACGCAGCCTAGCAATTTGGTCCGATATAAGTGGTAAAGGATACTTATCCGACACCGTGTTCGAATTCAATTCGCGGTAATCAACACAAAGGCGATCAGACCCGTTCTTTTTCTTTACAAGTAACATAGGGCTAGCAAAAGGAGAACAACTAGGGCGAATAATTTTGTATTTCATTAACTCTGCTATTTTATTTCTAACAATCTCTTTCTCTTCTGAACTAAGCCTATACGGTCGCCTTTGTACAGTTTTATTTTGATCAATTAACCGTATCTCCAAATGGCCAGTGGCGACACGACTCTAACTGTGCTTTATCGATTTCGACCAGGTATCAAGAGCAAATGAGCTGTTGCAGCATATATTGGCCGCCTTTTCTTTAAAAATATCAAATTTGTTAGCCGTAATAAGGACACCAAAATTCTGACTCAGAATTTCACGGCCAATCATAACATCGTGTTTTAAATATTTATCTAGTACAACATGAAACAAGACTTCGAGGCAATTTACACCAATTTCAATATTAGATAAAATTTGTAAATAACTACATACAAAAGTATTTCCGATACCTCTTAAAAATACAGTATTACTTATACGTTTCCCTGAAAATTTTCCCGACACCGTTTCTTTGAGAAGCGAACATTCCGCCCCGGAATCAAAACAGAATTGGTATAACTCACCAGATTGACTCAGTACTCCCTTAGGCTCGACACATTCACTCTCTTTTCAAATCCGGATTTATTGTTGCTTGAAGATTGATTGCTGCACTTCGATGCAATGTGCCCAGCTTCTCCACACCGGAAGCAAATAAGTGGCGACCGACCTCTTTCAGTTGATGTGCTGTCTGAGAACTTTCCCGCTTTCATTGCTGATTTGGTTTTATCTCTCTTCATCCGACAATCGGCGATTTTATGACCCACTTTACCGCAAAAATGGCATTTAAGGTTAGGTGACGGTTTATACTTTTTCGACTCTGGTGGATTTTCGGAAACAAACTTTCTTTTACCGAATGCAAAAGCTCTGAGTTCTTGCTGAAGTTCATTTCGAGTTTTTATATTCGTTTTAAACAACAAACGCTGTAAATTGCTGTCAAAACGAGGTGAATGTGCGAGGACCACTGCGATAGCTATTTCTTCGATAGTCTGTGATTTCCATTTATGCATAAGAGAAGTCACTAGCCGGCTTGCATATACTGAGATGCATTCATTGTCATTTGGGTGACCATTAAGGATGTTCATCAATATAGCAGCTGATGTTTCAACACCCTCAAAGCGCTGTACAAACAAGTCCCTAAATTGTTGCCAAGTAATTCCCGCAAAGCTTATTTGTGACAGCCATTGCGAAGCGCAACCTTCCATTGACTTACTGAGGGCTACAATAAGTGCACTGCCTTCCAATGGATTGTCTGCCATGATCACGTCTACAGTCGAACACCAGGAAATCGCATCAACACCGAAAACGTCAGGGTTAAACTTTGGCAATGTAATACTTCCTTGTCCTGCGGATTTTGAAGGCTGCACCGCTTTTAAAAGTTCAATAAATTGTCGATTTTGCATTTCCAATATTTGGCGGAGCTGCTCATTCGCATTTACTGAAGATGGGGGAGTCCATCCCACTTCTGATGTCGGTCCATGTGCGGTAACATCGTCTGTATTGATGTCTGTACAATTTGGTGCTGCAGTTGGAGCGCCGTTCATGGGCAAGCCGGTTTCCATTTCTCTAAGTCAATATATTTCTGGCGAAGCGTAGCGAACAACTGCGCGACCGATTTCCTCACGTACTTGCACACCAATCAATCAGTACCAAAAGCGCTTCATTACTCTTAGTATATCTACCAGACAAAGCCTTGTGCACATTCTTTGTCTCTTTCTTGCCTTTACAACACTCGTTGATTTTATCGTGACGCGCAGAAGGACACTCGGCAAAACGAAATGCTTTTACCTCGCTCTCACACCGAAGGATATAATGAAGAGAAACATGAAAACAGCATACTTCGATTACATTGAAATTTATTTACAAAGTACTTTGCATACACAGTAGTTTGTAATTTATTACAAAATTACAGGGTCATTCGTCATTTCAAAAATGATATCCAAATTAACAAAGTTATTTGTTTACATCGACACATACATAAAACATATACGAGTAGTGGTCATATAATCTGCCCACAATTATAATAGGATGTACCTATGTACCAACCTAAGGACCTAAAAAGTATACATAAAGAAAAAGGGCGTATTTAATAATTAGACTAACAAATGAAATTTACAAGAACAACAACTTTAACATATAAGTAATACAAAAATGGTAAATGACGACACAAATCAAAACACATCTGGAGCTACACGCTCAAAACAGGTTGTAAAATTTATCTCACAAAGTGACAGTTTATTAAGATACTGTACTAGATTTGCCTCTTCACCGATTCATGAAAACTCTGAATCGTTATTAGAAATCAAAAATCAAAATCTTAAGAATTTTTGGACTCGTCTGCAAGCAGCTCATGACGCCATAGTAGTAGTGACGATTCAGATACACACAATTTCAAATCCTCGGCTTACGCAATATACGAAAACTGCTTAGACCAGTATGAAGAAACGAAAGCTATGATCTCCGATCAATTGAAGCTTATTAAAGCAGTTGCACCTACTCCCCACAGTAGAGTTGAGCTGCCACAAATATACAGTCAATAGGCAAGTTCAGGCATCCACCTCGAGGTGCCCGCATGTGACACAGAAACCTTTTACGGAAGTTATAAAGAATGGCCGTCCTTCCGGGACATGTTCACGGCCGTGTACATAAACCATCCTCAATTATCACAAGCGAAAAAATTGTATCACCTCAGATACAAAACTAAAGGTCAAGCAGGCTTAATAATAAAACAATTCGCTCTTAATGACGATAATTTCAATATGGCTTGGGAAGCTCTAAAAGCTAGATATGAAAACGAAAGAATACTGGTCGAAAAAACAAGTAACGACACTAATGAACTTGCCAAAAATTAAAAAAGAAACAAGTGTGGAATTCATAAAACAAGAATCCACTGTTCATAATTGTTTGTCGGTTCTATCGACACTTAATATCCCCACAGACAGCTGGGATCCTATTCTGGTAAACATTTGCACCGCCGCATTACCAGAAAAGTCGTTACTTCTATGGGAGCAATCGCTCTCATCACGAAAAAAGTGCCCAACGTGGCAACAAATGAAAGATTTTCTCACCACCCAATATGACATTGCGAAAAGGTTAGAAGAAAAAGTAATCAAAACTAAGACCATTAGATACGACCAAAAGGGAAGCTTAAATAGACCTCAAGCTAGAAACTTACGTCATGCAAACTATGCACAAGAGGGTATAAGCTTAAAACTTGCGAGAAGTTTAAGAAGTTAAATAATAACGAAAGGAAAAAAAAGAAAACTTTGTCAGATCAAAAAGACTCTGTACAAACTGCTTGTCCCATGTACACAATCTTAAAAATTGCAAAAGCGAATTTAATTGCTTATATTGTCACAAAAGATACAATTCAATGCTTCATTACAGCAGATATCCAATCTCACTCCAAAGAAGCGCTTTTACAAAAAGAGCCACGGGCTTAGCTGCAAAAGCAAATCCCGAAGTACACAATTTTAAAAATTACTTAGGGAAACCAAGTTGCTCAAAGGCACAAAAAGTTCAAACGCTGCACAGTGAAACACAAAGTGGACTAATTACAGAATCAGTTACCACCATACCAACTAAAGTTGAGATTAATACAAACAGATACCTTAATTCACAATTAAGGAAATTTGTAATGTTAAGGAAGCTTCCCCCTGTAACAAACAAAACTCCAGAAGATCAGTATTGTGAAGACTTCTCTAAAGCCACAACTACTCGATCAAATAATGGCTGTACGTCGTACGACAACCAATAGAGCCACAATTTTCAATACTCCACAAATTGGTATAAAAAACAAAGTCAAGGTTACCTCTGACAGTCCAAATTATTAAAAGCACATACAAAATTTTTGGCCCCGCAGGATGGCTTTCGCCAATAATGAGAAAAAAACCATTCTGAACGAATCCTAGAGCGGCGGCGGGCTACTAAACGCCAAATTAGTGCATTTGCACTAAAACATAAAAAAAAAACACAGTTGTATCGGGTGATTTTTTTGAGGTTAGGATTTTCATGCATTAGTATTTGACAGATCACGTGGGATTTCAGACATGGTGTCAAAGAGAAAGATGCTCAGTATGCTTTGACATTTCATCATGAATAGACTTACTAACGAGCAACGCTTGCAAATCATTGAATTTTATTACCAAAATCAGTGTTCGGTTCGAAATGTGTTTCGCGCTTTACGTCCGATTTATGGTCTACATAATCGACCAAGTGAGCAAACAATTAATGCGATTGTGACCAAGTTTCGCACTCAGTTTACTTTATTGGACATTAAACCAACCACACGAATGCGTACAGTGCGTACAGAAGAGAATATTGCGTCTGTTTCTGAGAGTGTGGCTGAAGACCGTGAAATGTCGATTCGTCGCCGTTCGCAGCAATTGGGTTTGTGTTATTCGACCACATGGAAGATTTTACGCAAAGATCTTGGTGTAAAACCGTATAAAATACAGCTCGTGCAAGAACTGAAGCCGAACGATCTGCCACAATGTCGAATTTTCAGTGAATGGGCCCTAGAAAAGTTGGCAGAAAATCCGCTTTTTTATCGACAAATTTTGTTCAGCGATGAGGCTCATTTCTGGTTGAATGGCTACGTAAATAAGCAAAATTGCCGCATTTGGGGTGAAGAGCAACCAGAAGCCGTTCAAGAACTGCCCATGCATCCCGAAAAATGCACTGTTTGGTGTGGTTTGTACGCTGGTGGAATCATTGGACCGTATTTTTTCAAAGATGCTGTTGGACGCAACGTTACGGTGAATGGCGATCGCTATCGTTCGATGCTAACAAACTTTTTGTTGCCAAAAATGGAAGAACTGAATTTGGTTGACATGTGGTTTCAACAAGATGGCGCTACATGCCACACAGCTCGCGATTCTATGGCCATTTTGAGGGAAAACTTCGGAGAACAATTCATCTCAAGAAATGGACCCGTAAGTTGGCCACCAAGATCATGCGATTTAACGCCTTTAGACTATTTTTTGTGGGGCTACGTCAAGTCTAAAGTCTACAGAAATAAGCCAGCAACTATTCCAGCTTTGGAAGACAACATTTCCGAAGAAATTCGGGCTATTCCGGCCGAAATGCTCGAAAAAGTTGCCCAAAATTGGACTTTCCGAATGGACCACCTAAGACGCAGCCGCGGTCAACATTGAAATGAAATTATCTTCAAAAAGTAAATGTCATGAACCAATCTAACGTTTCAAATAAAGAACCGATGAGATTTTGCAAATTTTATGCGTTTTTTTTTTAAAAAAAGTTATCAAGCTCTTAAAAAATCACCCGATATTAAAAGGTTGAAAAATCGACACTTTTCATAAATTTTCAAAAATAACTAAAGTCTCAAAAGAAAGTTAAGGGATTACCATACCCCCAATGCGATACAGTGACACACCTACTATTACAAAAGGCAAAGGTTGTTTTTATCGCATTTATTTAAGCGCTACTCATATGGGTGGGTTACGGAAATCAGCTCTAGGAAGCATCAACTTAATTATGAAAAATGTTCTACTATATGAATCGAAGCCGTTCTGCATTCACGGCCATTCTCTAGCAAGATCGCTCTAATTTCATAGTTCTAAATCTAGGGCTAAGGAGTACCCATTCTGGCCACATATGAGCCAGGCGTGGAGTTACTATCCTTTATGAGCCGATAACATAGAAAAGGCAAATAATAAACGACCTGTATATCATACCGATAAAATAAGAAATTTTAAATAACCTATAATGAAATGAATAAAATCAAACAAGGCATACACTGGATTGCCATAACAATGAGTCGTCAAAAAAGCAAAATCAAATAAACACACAAAATAAAGTTGCTTCTCTTAAATACCTGCACGCAAATTAAAATGCATACAAATCCATGTGTTATGTTTTAAATCAAAATCCGTTCTCTGCACTCGGATAAATGTTAGTACATTATTGACATACATACATATGTTGTCAGAATATATTCTGCGCCTCGGCTACTCCACCAGCAATACGCCAAAACACAGACAATAACATATTCGTGGAATACTAGGCAAAATATTCGCTTAGGAGGCCCAGGATGTCTAAACAGAGAACTTAAAACATAGAGAAGGTGCAGGTTCGACAGCGAACATTTGATAAATTTGCGACACGGAATCTCACCACACAAATACAGAATTCACGCTGTGAAATGAGGTATCTGTAGAGATCCGTGACCTAGATGAGGTAACAACAAAAGAAGACATTGTAAATGCAATTCGATCGCAAATTAATGAGCTAAGCTCCTTCAGGGAAAGCTCAATTAAAAGCATGAGACAGGCATACGCGGGTACGCAGACGGCAGTGATCAGCATTCCGGTGTCGGACGCAAAAAAATTAATTGATACACGTAAAATTAAGATTGGATGGGTTATATGCAGAATAAGGGAGAAGTCGAACCTTAGGAAGTGTTTCAGATGCCTGGAATATGGACATCTGGCGAGGGCTTGTACCAGCGAGGATGATAGAAGCAAGTGTTGTGCAAAATGTGGTGAAACGGGGCACTTCGCAAAAGAATGCGACAAAAAACCATCCTGTGCGTCATGCAAATCAAAAGGAAAAAAGGATACGGATCACCGAATGGGAAGTTGGAAATGTCCCCTTTACCAAGCGGCATGTAAAAAGACGAAATGAGAGTTGTACAAATCAACCTAAATCATTGCGAAGCGGCCCAAGAGTTACTGAAACAGACAATCTACGAGAAGAAGATAGATGTGGCGATAGTCTGTGAGCAGTATAAAAACATAAGTGCTGGTACCTGGATTACCGACAAGGAAAGCAAAGCTGCCATATGGGCCTGTGGGGAAAACGACTTCCAGGACAAGCCGCTCTTGGGGAAATCATATTACACGCGAGCAAAAATAGGAGGAATCTATTTCTACAGCTGCTACCTCCCTCCGAGTATACTACAAGATGTTTATGAACAGATCCTCGACGAATTAGTCCAGGACGCCCTTACTACTACACCAAATGTGATAGCGGGCGACTTTAACGCGTGGGCAATCGAATGGGGTAGTAGCAGGACAAACAGGCGGGGTAATGCTCTGCTCAAAACGTTCGCCTTACTAGATGCTGTGCTGCTTAATACGGGAGGTAGAAATACCTTCGAGAAGAATGGCCGCGGATCTATTATAGATATTACGTTCGCCAGCAACTCACTGGCTGGATCTGCACGTTGGAAAGTGTGCGACTTCTACACACATAGTGATCATCTAGCCATTATGCTTGAAATCGGCAAGAAGCCGCGAAACCAAGGCAGTCAAAAAAATCCGCGGAAAAAAGGATGGAAGGTGGAAACGCTAGATGAGAACATCTTCGACCTCATGTTGGATGAAAAAATGGGTAGCTCGACCGACTTAGACCGACAAGCTGAAATGCTGGTAAATCACGTAAGTAAAGCTTGCGATGCGGCCATGTGTAGAAAAATGCAAAACACACCCCGAAAGTCCGCATACTGGTGGAACGAGGAGATTAGTGCACTAAGAAGCGAGTGTCATAGAGCGAGACGCCTCTCCCAAAGAAGCTTAGGTACGCCAGAACACACAGGACTGCGCGAATATTTTAAAAGAAAGCGAAATGAGTTCAAGAAGGCTATCAAAAGAAGTAAGACCTTAAGCTTCAAAGAACTTTGCGAGAAGGTAGATGAAAATCCGTGGGGAGATGCCTATAAAATAGTAATGGCAAAGGTCAAAGGAGGTAAAAACCAGGCACCAACCTATGCTACACTGCTAGAAAAGGTGGTGAAAACGCTTTTCCCATCGCAAGAGCAACATACGAGCAGAAGAATACCATCAGTAGGCGAAGTTTTGTCAATCGACGAGGAGGAGGTAGTAGAAGTAGCGGAAAGATTCGGCAATACAAAGGCGCCAGGACTTGATGGCATCCCAAACAAGGCGCTTAAGATTGCAGTTAAACACAGCAAGAAAGCCTTCGCTGAAATTTTTTCTTGGTGTCTAAACGAAGGCGTTTTCCCAAGAGTATGGAAGAAACAGCACCTGGTTCTCCTCCAGAAGCCAAACAAGCCGGCGGGCGAGCCGAGTGCATATAGACCACTTTGTATGATCGATACGATGGCCAAAATATTAGAGAAGCTGATCTGCAAACGTTTGGAGCGTCACCTAGAAGGAGAGCTGCCTGGCTTGTCTGAAAACCAATTTGGTTTCCGAAGACATCGATCTACCATGGACGCAGTCGGAAAATTGACGGACATTGCGGCCAAGGCCATAGAGGGAACCAGGTGGATGCATGGCGATAAAAAATATTGCGCAGTTGTCACACTTGACGTCAAAAATGCTTTTAATTCTGCATCATGGCCTCATATAATTAGGGCTTTGGAGGCAAGAAACACTCCGGGATATCTTCTAAGGATAATCAGTAGCTATTTGTCTGATAGACTGCTACTGTATGACACCGATGCCGGCCCAAAGAGATACGTGGTGACAGGTGGAGTACCGCAGGGCTCCGTTTTGGGTCCGCTACTTTGGAATGTCCTATACGACGGGGTGCTACGCCTACCGTTGCCAAAAGAGGCTCAAATAATTGGCTATGCAGACGACATTGCTGTGACGATAGTTGTTAAAGAGCTCTCCCAAATCCAAAACCTCTGCAATGCGACCACAGCAAAAATTAAGGACTGGCTTACGGAAACTAAGCTGCAGCTGGCCGGAGAAAAGACGGAAGCGGTGCTTATTACGAGCAGGAAAAAGCTAGAAACGGTCACCTTAAATATCGATGGATACAACATTACAACGCAAAACTCCCTGAGATACCTTGGAGTCATAATTGATACGAGATTGAACTACAAAGCGCATGTTGAAAAAGCCTGTAGCAAGGCAGCTACTGTTACAGCGGCCCTGTCAAGAATAATGGCTAACACTGGTGGCCCTAGTCAAAGTAGGAGAGCCCTACTAGCTAAAGTAAGTCAGTCAACACTGATGTATGCGGCCCCTATTTGGGGGAAAGCACTGCACCAAAAAACAAATGCCAACAAGGCAAAGGCAGTGACTAGGCTATGTGCCATCCGAGTGGCCTGTGCATTCAGAACGGTCTCACATGAAGCAGCCAGTATCATATCTGGTCTTATGCCTCCGGACTTAATGGCCTCAGAGTTACGTAGAGTCTACCTAAAATCTAAAGCTATGAATAGGCGTTTAACAGATGATGAGCGAAAAAAGGAGAGACAGGTTAGCCTCGAAGAGTGGCAAAAACAATGGAACGCGGCAGAAGAGGGAAGATGGACGCACAAGCTCATCAAAAACGTATCAGCTTGGATTGAGAGACAACATGGGGAGACAGACTTTTATCTGACGCAATTCTTGACAGGCCATGGCTGTTTCAGGGAATACCTTTACAGATTCGGCCACGATGATGACACGAAATGCTCATTCTGCAGCAGTGCCAATGAAAACGCCGAGCATATCTTTTTCTTCTGTTCGAGATACGAAGTGGAGAGAACTACCATCGAAGGAATAATTAACCAAAGGATGACACCTGACAACATTATAAGCCACATGCTGCAATCAAAGTTGGTATGGGCGAAAATGAAAGAGTGGGCCGCAATAGCGATCCACGAACTCAGGATAAGAGAACGACAGCGAAGAAGCTTGAGACCAGCTGAATAACCACGAAAGGAGTTTCTGAAGAGGCATTCTTGCCCAGCTTGGTCCTGCGGAGTAATACCTAACGGCGGTCCCGCAGGACCAAATACAAGCTAACGCAGCCGGAGTTAAGGGTTTAGTACGTAGGCGTACTGCTTCGCAAGTCCAGTAAAGTTAGATAAGACTAACTGGGCGTGATCCCGAAAGAGGTGTATCTTTAGCGAGCAATATGAATCGTGCATGCTACCTGTCAAGGCAGTATCTTTTGGAAGATTCCCCCTCCGACACAAAAAAAAAAAAAAAAAAAAAAAAAAACATGTGAATATGTCACCAACAATAAATTGAAGCATTGTTCTACAAAAACAACAATTGCGTAAATAACATAAGCATGGCAAGCCAATATGGCAGCCACATTGGCGAAGTTCAAATGTAGTAAATTTTACAACAAAAACGATTTCATTCATAAACGCAGGCGCAAATTCCACAAGCGACCTCGCTTCATTCATAAAAACAGACGCCGTAACATCTCCCCGAGCATGCCTTTGCCAGCAAGTCGTCTTTTCGCGACGATGGCAAAAGCTAAAAATCGTAAATTGAACAACTTTCTGATGCTTCTTCACAGAAAGAAGTGACAAAAGTGGCAACATAGCCGTTGTCGATTTACAATATTTGTCTAAAATATTTTTCCGTGACTCGCAAAAATCTGCGTCGATATGTATGCACGCGCATACAAGTTAATACAACAAATATTTATTTCAACAATATTCATTGCTACAATGTAATTGTTAAAGTTCAATAACTTAAAAGTTGACACAACAAATATTTATTGCAACATAACAACAATCATTGCAACAATGTTGTTGTTAAAGTTGAATAACATAAACAAACATCCGCTGCAACTCCCAAAAGTGCTCGACATTATTGCTGATCAATAAATAATAATATCAACAACAATAATCAACTTCAATTCTGCTGACCATTCAACATCCGTTAAACTCTGCCGACGCCGCTGCCGTTGAACCACAGCTAGCTTAGGGTATTTTTAAGATTCTATGTATCAGTTTCTTTTAGAAGTTCAATAAAGAAGAACTTAACTGGCGCCCGAGCAGGGACCAACGAGGATAAAAACTTAAAAGTAGACCTTGTTGGACAACATCGGTGGACTACAAGTCTTGTAAGGCAAGCCCACAGAACACCTTCTATTCAAGAGTACGTTGCAGGATCCCTAGTAGGGATAAACCAAACGGGAGAGATCCGGACTACCAGGAAGGGCAGCCACACCAAAAAAAAATAACAATGTAAGTTAGATTTAAGTAAAAATTAAGTGTGAAAATTTAACATTTTTAAAATCTTATTATTATATTAAATCAGAAATTAAAATTTTAAAGTGAATATTATCTGAAAATTTTGAAATTCTCTATAAAAATTAAAGTATATAATTAAGTAAAGTGGAAGATATTGAAAAATTATAAAGTGAATATTATGTGGAAATTTTTAAAGTTTATAATTAAGCAAAGTGGAAATTATTAAAAAAAAAAAAATAATATCTAATTGGAATTTGGAAGCAATTCAAATTATAAATAACATATTTCTAAAAAAGGCGTAAAGCGATAATAAAATAATTACTCCTACTTTTGCAAACAATTAACTTACGAAGTTTTATACGCAAAAGTAGTATAATTTAACCCAATTCTGCGATTCCTACCCAAAGGACCCTCCAGGATAAAAGGGTAAAACCAGCTACTGGTTTTCAAAAACAATAATAATAAATTAAAATAATGATATTGATTGATTAAGGCGAATCAAGAAAAACTTATGGTAGTAAAATACTCCAATTAAGTTAATAATACAAAATTTAATTTTGATAAAACGGATGGCTAATCCAAATAATTTAGTTAGACCCCCATTAATTGATATTGAAGAAAATCCCCACCAACGACAAAGACAGTTACAAAGACAAGCGACATTTCAAAACAACAGAAATATGACCCAACCTAGCGACTTAACAAATGCCATTCGGCAAGTGTTATATGAACAATTACCGATTTTATTACAACAAACTCAAAATCAAACATTTGATTTTACCAATGTAGAGAGTCAAGGAATTGATCAAGAGCACCTAGGTAATTTAGGAGAACTAGACAAAGTGCCAGACATAGTAAAAAGTTTAAGAGAATTTTCCGGTGACCCAGCCGAGTTTGGCTCATGGAAAAAAAGTGTAGACAGAATTTTAAGAACTTACGAACACACAGTTGGTACGCCAAAATACTTTGGTATTTTGCATACCATTCGCAATAAAATAACTGGTAACGCAGACACTGCGTTAGAATCGTACAACGTACCTTTAAATTGGAGTGCCATCTCCAAATGCCTTACGCTACATTATGCAGATAAAAGGGACTTGGGTACATTAGAGTACCAAATGACCACCATAGCACAAGGTGCTAACCAGTCTGTTGAGGAATTCCATCAGGCCGTCTATAAACATTTATCGTTGATCCTTAATAAGATAGGGTGTATGGAATTAGGCAGAGAATCGGAACAATTAATGACCAAGTTGTACAGGGATAAGGCTCTTGATACCTTTATTCGCGGATTACGTGGAGACCTTTCACGTCTTCTCGGCATGAAGGAGCCTGCTGATTTACCAACTGCATTGCATTTATGTTTGAAACTGGAAAATCAAGCATACCGTACCAATCATGCGTCAAATAGAGGACAACAAAACATATTCAGAAATCAACCCAATAGACCAACGTTAGTACCACGCCAAGTTCCGACACATCATTTTTCATATTTTCCAGCTAGACCATTTCTTCCACCTAGAATTAACACACCGCAAAACCCAACTATGAATCCCAGACAATTAAATAATTTTTTCGAACAACCACAACAAAGGCCATATTTTACTAATATAGGTAACCAATTTGCACAGAACCATAACATACAACGACCATTATACCAACCACCTCGTCCTATGGTTGCCAAACCACAACCACGACCAGAACCGATGGACATTGACAGAAGTATCCAAACTAAGCAGATTAACTACATGAACCGACCACAATTTGATTTAGGTAAAAGACCACCCATGCCCACTGCCGAGATAGCCAAACGACAAAGGAATTTTAATATTCAGACAGATACTTACCAACAAACAGGCACAGAAGAACCAGTACCAACTATGGCTGATTATCAGCAAACTATCTCAGAACAAGAAGAACAGACAAATCTGAAACAGTAACTAAGAAGAAAAATTGTGACAAGAACAGCAATCCGATTCTACTTATTTGAATTTTTTAGACATTGACGATATTATTGTCCTTAGCGAAGATGAAGAAACTATCTCAGAACAAGAAGAACAAACAGATTACGATAAAACACTTAGCGACTATACCGAAATTATTGAAAATAGTGACCAAGAACAGCAAACCGATTCTATTTATATTAATTTTTTAGAAATAACTGACTCCTCACTTCCATATTTCGAATGTAAGATGAGTAGCGGACAAATGCTTAAAATACTGATTGATACCGGATCCAATAGAAATTATATTCAGCCAAAATTTGTTCAGAATCCACTACAGAATGAAACCCCATTTAATGCAGTATCCGTAGGAGGTAAAATAAAAATAACCCATTACAAAATGGCTAATTTGTTTAATGATCCAAAATCAATAGTTAAATTCTTTTTATTACCCACACTCAGAACATTTGACGGAATATTAGGAAATGACAGTTTGAAGGAACTTGGTGCAATTATTGACACCGAAAGAGGTAAATTGTTCCTTAGAAACGGCATGAGTATACCCATAAAAGAGAAAAATTTTGAATCAGTAAATGCAATTATACCCAAATTAGATCATCTCGCAAATTATCAACGAAAAGAATTAAATCATTTGTTTAAAAAATGCCCAAATTTGTTTCCAAAACCCGATGACAAACTGACCTACACCACTAACGTTGAAGCCGAAATACGCACAAGTAAAGATCACGAGCCACTTACATATAATTGTAATTGGAAAAAAGGTGGAATAGCGATTAAAAGATTGAAGTCATACCTGGATGAGTACAATAAGGAATTACCCTATAAACTAGGAAAAGAAAATATTGTAGCCGATGCATTGTCTCGAGTACCAAAACAATATGAAATTAATTCAATAACAGAAACCCAACACAGTGCTCAAAGCTCTTCTCATAATCTTATCCCCAGTATTGAGGTACCGATAAACGTTTTTAAAAACCAAATTTTTATTTACAAAGAACATCCTCCTGACTATAAGTTTACCATTCCATTTCCTACATTTCATAGATACACTGTTTTTCAACCAACTTATTCTGATGATGATCTAATGAAAATATTGAGAAAGTACTTAAACCCTTCAGTAACATATGGAATCTACACGACAGAAGACATAATGGGACAGATTCAAAGACTGTATACGGAAAATTTAAGATCCTTTAAAATCAGATTTACTCAAATGAAGGTAGAAATCCATAACAAGGACCATAAAAAAATTAAAACTTAGACACCAGGGCAGACAATATTTGTTAAGCAAAATAGCAGATTAGGATCTAAACTTTCATCACGATATAAAAAAGAAATTGTAAAAACACACAATAATTATTACAGCAAATGGGAGAGTTGTTCATAAAAGTAACATCAAAAATGTTTAGTTAGTCAAATGTCTAACATTAAAAAAAAAAAAAAAAAAAAAAATTATTTCTAACCTTTTATAATTCACTGTTATAGATCTTCAGCAAATAGAAATTGAACTTCTAAAAATTAAAAATTCATGAACATACCATTAAAGATCTTACAACAAGCTATCTCTTTCATACTCTAACTCACGAAATAGTACAATCACTCACTGCATTAAATACACTCACTTGACAATACCGCCAAACTAGATCAATAAATTGGATTGGATCAGCCTGGAAATATGTTGCAGGAAATCCAGATCATGATGATCTATTAATAATACAAAATAATCTAAATAGCCTTAATACAAACCATAACAACCAGATCATTATAAATAAACAACTACAGAATAGAATTAATGACTTAACTACAATTTCAAATATGTTAAAAAATGCAATAAAGAAAGATAATTTGTTTAATAATGAAATAGCAATAAGTTTCCAAAATCAAGTAAGACTAATCAAAGAAGAAATAATAAATGTCAAATATGCAACTCTATGGGCAAAACAAAATATAATAAATACTTTACTTTTAAACGAAATAGAATTACAAGAAGTCCACAAAATATTTCAAAAAAAATAATATAACTACTCTATCAGTCGAAGAAATGTTAGAGTTCGCTGAAATATCAGTCTTACATAATAAAACAGCTATTGTTTACATTGTAAAAATTCCAGAATTAGAAGCAACCAATTATCAAAATCTATTAATAAAACCAGTTGTAAGAAATAAACTAATAGTTCACTTAGAAACAGATGAAATATTTTTGTCCGAAAATTCTATGTTAAAAGTACCAAAAAACTGTAAAATATCCAACAATATAAAAATTTGTAAAAAAGATACAACCATTAACTTAAGAGAATCCAAATGTATTTCTAAATTAGTTGAGGGCAAAGAATCGCTGTGTGATTTCAGTAATGCAGACCATATCCCAGAAATCGAAGAGATTGACAATAGCTTAATCCTACTTAACAATTTTAACGGCAGTCTAATACAGAATAATATAACCCATCATCTGAAAGGAACATATCTCGTACACTATTGGAATGAGAACATAACCATAAATAATAAAGAATTCAGCAACAAGGAGAAAACTATTTTGAAACCCGGAGCACCACTCATCCAAATGACCCCAATAGAATTGGAGCGTCTTCAAATATTATCATTGGAATCCCTACACGCACTCAACATAAAAAATAGGAAACAATTAGACCAAATAAATACAGATTCCTCCTCGAACCGAATAGCTATAATTTTTCTATCGGCCATTATTATAGCAATAGTTGTAATACAAAAATTTTGTATAAAGCCAAAGGAAAACCTAATCCTACAAATTGGAAAAGTTCCGACAGAAATCATGAGTGAAACGAACAATTTTCCTAGATCAGTCCAACCACAATTTAATAACATACCATACTTTTAAAGCTACTTGAGGACAAGTAGGAATTTGAGGAGGGAGAGTTAATACAACAAATATTTATTTCAACAATATTCATTGCTACAATGTAATTGTTAAAGTTCAATAACTTAAAAGTTGACACAACAAATATTTATTGCAACATAACAACAATCATTGCAACAATGTTGTTGTTAAAGTTGAATAACATAAACAAACATCCGCTGCAACTCCCAAAAGTGCTCTACATTATTGCTGATCAATAAATAATAATATCAACAACAATAATCAACTTCAATTCTGCTGACCATTCAACATCCGTTAAACTCTGCCGACGCCGCTGCCGTTGAACCACAGCTAGCTTAGGGTATTTTTAAGATTCTATGTATCAGTTTCTTTTAGAAGTTCAATAAAGAAGAACTTAACTTACATCTTCATACATATTTACGCTGGTTTGTTGGCGACGCTATTCGAGCAGCAAGGGAAGCGGTAACAATCGGCGATCGTTTGTTAGTTTCTTTCGGCACAGCTCGGATTTTCTACCAACAACACAATGTTGTGGCGCTTTACCGTCGCGTCAGTGTTTCGACACATTGAAGTACTGAACACAATGAGCGCGACCGACTGCAAACGAATATATTAGAATACACACGTCCTTAGGGACACAGTTATTGAGCCAGCTGCACAACTACATAACTGTGTCCATAAGAACGTGTGTATTTGACAGATGTCGCTTGCAGTCTGTCGTGCTCAATTTGTTCAGCACTTGACTCTTTGACAAAACGCAAGTTTCGGCTTTCGTAAACATACAGACAAGTGTGCCAAAGAAATAATATATGTATGTACATATGCACATATGCATGTGTCATAGAAATTCTATTGGTACAAATATGGAAATGATAACGAAATAATGCGAATATGCATATTTCATGAAGGTCATTAATTTTTTTAAGAAATGAAGTTCATTTGACACATCTTCGCTTTGTAATAGACGAAATAAATATAACTTTTTTGAAATAATTAAAAAATTAAATTAATTATTTTTTATCTAATTTTTTACGATTTTGTAAAAAATTTAAATTTTTACAATTTTTCTGAAAAAAATGGTTCATATGATACAAGATTACGCATATGTATGTGTCTCAGAGAATCTTCTTTACATTCTTTGTGTGACTTTGCATATTTTTCTTCAAAGCATTTCTCTTTATTCATTCTCGCATGAATTCAGTCGTTTTACATATATTTCTGCCACTGCACGTACTCAATTCTGCTAAATAGCAGCGAGAATGGTGAATTCCGTTCCAAAATCTTATAAGCTCTGTTAGCCGTCCAATCGAACATCATACAGAATTCAATTTGCACCTTCTCTATGTTTTAAGTTCTCTGATTCAACCCACTCAACAAAGAGGATAGAAAAAAGGATAGCAAACGTTATTCGTTTTCGTTTTCACAATTCGAACCAAGCACTTCGCCATACACACATTCGCTGACACACTGCGCCCCGTTGTCATCACCCGGTCCCTCCGCTACCGCATCTATACTTAAATTGGATCGCCGTCTGATCGCCGTTGATCTGGTCATCCATTTTATATTCATGTGATTTTATACATATTTTATATATAAATATATATATTATAATGAAACATAACTATAACATTAAACAAATATCGTCGTCGCACTCGCGACTTGGCTCTCACGTCACTGTTGACAGTCATAACTTTGAAGTTGTATATACTTATGTAGTTGCGTTTATTTGGGCACCAGCATAAACACCACCAACAATATCAGCCTGGAAATCCAACGCAGGATAACTCTTGCCAACAGGTGCTACTTCGAACTGAGTAGGTACTTGAGTAGCAAAGTCCTCTCTCGACGAACAAAAACCAAACTCTATAAGTCGCTCATAATCGCGTAAGCGGTGTCTACGCCAATTAAAAAGAAGAAGGTAAACAAAAACACCATATTTGGGTGAAAACCATCAGAAACGAAAAATAAAATAACAGTCATTAAAAGAAAAATAATTTACAAATGAACTGAGGTCGGAAAACGAAGCAGAATGGAGTAATTATATTTTTAGGGATTAAAAACGGTTAAGCTGTAATTCCGGCGTAACTACTACTTATATTAATCAAATATCGAAAAAATAATTGATTTTCAATCAAAAAATCTCAAGCCGAAATTCTTGATTTATTTTAATACGGGTGTGCAACATATGCATTTCTGTGGTACATTTTCTAAAAAAAAAGACCTCACTAATTGATTCAAAGCTGCTATTAGCACTAGAACTACCAAACTTTTGTCGAAGCTAAGTATTTCTACCAAAACCAATCAAAATGACTGGTCTTTAAAAATACGTAATTGTAAAGTTTATAAAATAGTTTATTTATTTGTTACAAGATTGGTTGCTTACAAAAGGCATTTTGTGCTGTGTAATACGTGGGGCCATGATCCCTAAATGAATATTCTTACGTTCTAGAAAATGGCAGAAGTGTCGCGGCAGAAGTGCCGAGTAATTTGAATTTTGTGTAAACTGTAAAGAAACTGTTCGAGTGTACGTGAAGCGATCTTGGTTCTACCGTTTTTTTTTCAAAACAAAACGTTCTAGAAAATGGCAGAAGTGTCGTGGCAGAAGTGCCGGGTAATTTGAACTTTGTGTAAACTGTAAAGAAACTGTTCGAGTGGACGTGGAGCGATCTTGGTTCTACCGTTTTATTTTTTTTGTTTTCAAAGCACAAAAAAAAAAAACGTTCTAGAAATTGGCAGAAGTGTCGCGTAATTTGGACTTCATGTAAAGTGACCGGTGCCGACCGTTAAGGGCAACGTTAACTCATAAGAGCGTACGAAGAATTTGTAAAAGGGTACAGTGTCATGGTACTCTGATATTTGCGTAAAGTGACCGGTGTCGACCATAAGGGTTCCGTTAACTTATAAGCAAAGTGCACAAACAGACTGGCTGTTATCATAAAGAACGTTCTAGAATTTTGTAATAAGGTACAGTGTCGGGTACTCTTAACTTGGCGTGGCGTGACCGGTGTCTCCGTTAAGGGCACCGTTAACTCAAGCCGTTGTGACGCCGATTCGGCGCTGTTAAGCGCAGTCGAGAGTGAGCAGCATCTGAATGATTTTGTGGTAGCAGAGAGTGAGCAGCGATCCAGATTTTGAGGTAGCAGAGAGTGAGCAGCGATCCAGATTTTGAGGTAGCAGAGAGTGAGCAGCGATCCAGATTTTGCGGTAGCAGAGAGTGAGCAGCGATCCAAATTTTGCGGTAGCAGAGAGTTAGCAGCAGAGCGGAGCAGTTCAGCGTATGTACGTGTAGAGTAAGCATATAACAGGTATGTGCTAAACATTAACTAATTAGAATCTATTGGCAAAGTTATCGATAATATTTTAAGATTTTTTTTGTATCGATAACCTATAAGAAAATTCGTAAACAAAATTCAAAATATGTAATAGAACTCATATTATAAAATTCGTATTATTATTATTATTAAAAAAAAAAATACTGAGAATTGTAAATCAAATTGTAAGTTAATTTAAATGAGCTTTGAATTTAACAAAATTGAACTAAGTTTCAAAAAGATAAATTGTGAAAATTAATTGCCTTAAATTTAAATTTAAATTACAAGAATTAACTCTGTATTTAAGTTGCTATATGAAAGCAAAACTTGTCAACGTATATAGTATTTTAAGGTTTAATTTTACTTATTATATATCAAATACCTAATTTGTATTAAAAATTCTATAACGTTTACTTTTGTGTTAACATTAAAATTGTTGGCAATGGGTTCATCGACAGATCGCGGTAAAGCCACATTACAGGACGGACTTTGTGAGCATTTTGGACTGACTGTAGATGCTGAAGAGGCTAGCTCAGACAGTGAAAAAAGCTCAGTGTATAACAACATGTTGCCGGAGATGAGGAATCTCTTTCAACTTTTAGTGGTACGGGACAACACCCAGTCGAGGAGTGGCTCGATGATTTTGAATCTAATGCCATGGCAGTTCATTGGGGGGATTTACAAAAGTTTATATACGGGAAACAATTATTGAAGGGTGCCGCGAAAATTTTCGTTCGCAGTCAACGGGACATAACTAGTTGAAGTGCACTTAAACAATGTTTGCAAAAAGAATTTGGAGTAGTAACATCGTCAACCGAAGTTCATCGGGCACTTAGGAATCGGCGAAAGCGCCCAAATGAAGATTATGGCGAGTATCTTTATAGCCTTATGGACATAGATAGGCCAATAAAGCTAGAAGAAAGAAGTCTCATCGAATATTTTGTAGAGGGAATCCCAGATACCAGACCGAACAAAGCTAACTTGTATCAGGCTAGTTCGATAGAAGAATTAAAAGCTCAGATCCTTGTATATGAAAAAGTTCGCTCGGGGCGCCATACCAATGTGAGCACATTGCAAAACAAGCGTGAAGACAATAATTCTGTTACTAAAGATCAGGGACCCAATAGAAAAATTTGTTATAGGTGTGGAAAAGCGGTTCATTTGGCGAATACTTGCAAACAACAACGACTATCAAAGTGTTTGGGGTGTAATCAGATAGGACATCGTATTGCAGAGTGCCTAAAGAAGAGAACGGAGGTGAAGAGCGGGAGTGCAAGGGTAAATACGCGTATGGCGTCCCTGGACAGAGTAGTTTTCAAAGAATTAACTATTAGCGGGTTCACGTTGTCAGCATTGCTGGACACTGGTTGCGATGTATGCCTCATGCGTTACGATGTGTTGATGAAGTTAGGGAGGATTGATTTGTCCAATGATATAAATCATCTTCGTGGAATAGGAAATAGTATACTTACAACTATTGGCAGTTTCATAATCAAAGTAAGCGTAGATGGAGTCAAAGTGGATATCAATTTCCGTGTTGAGCGTGAACGTGACCTTATTTACGAGGCAATAATCGGGAATAGTGTATTAAAGCAGGTTGACTTGGATATAAAGGAAGGCGAGGTAGAATTTAGAACAAAGGTGAAGGAAACGAAGGTTCATGTGTTGCGACGACCGACGTTTGAACGAAAACATCATGAGGGATAATTTTCGAATGCCACCCATAGATGACGTTATCGAGAGATTACAAGGCGCAAAAGTATTTACAACGTTAGATTTACGGAATGGGTTTTTCCATGTGCCGATAGAGTCCGGTTTCGCGGAAATATACGTCATTCGCGACCCATCACGATCAATACGAACTCATTTATGTTCCTTTCGGTATTTCCAATTCCCCAGCAGTATTCACTCGATAAATTTTCGCAGTGTTTCGAGATTTAGTGAACGTTGGCGTCGTAGTAACTTACATGGATGATCTTATAATTCCTTCTATTAGTTACGACGAGGGTGTACAGAAGTTGAAAGCTGTATTGAACAGGGCGGCATGTTATAACATAAGGATTTAGAGGGAGAAATGCAAGTTCCTGAAGACGACAGTTGATTTTCTCGGATATGTTATAGAGTGTGGTACAATGAGACCATCAGAAGCGAAGACAGTAAGGAATTTTCCGACATCTATGGACAAAAAAGCGGTGCAAAGATTCTTATGGCTTACTTCTTATTTTCGCCGTTTCATCGAAGGGTATGCAGTAGTCGCTAAACCACTGTCTGACCTGTTACGTAAGGATGTAGCTTTTGTGTTTGGGACCGAATAGCAAGCCCCGCTGCAGCAACTAAAGGCAACTCTAGCTAGTGCACCAGTACTACGATTGTACAATTCGAAGGCCCTAACTGAAGTATGGATATGGTTGCGTACTCTTACAAAAGGACAGCGAAGATTTGCACTTTCACCCAATCCAGTGCATGAGTCGGAAGATAAAGTCAGGAGAAGAGAAGTACCATTCGTATGAGTTAGAAGTGTTAGCGATTGTTGAAGCACTTAAGAAGTGGAGAGTATATCTTTTGGGGTTGCATTTCAGAATCGTTACTGATTGCAACGCGTCCGCAATGACCATGAAAAAGAAAGATATTCCGCTAAGAGTATCTCGGTGGGCGTTGCTATTACAAGACTTTGACTATGAAATAGAACATCGAAATGGCTCCAAGATGCGTCACGTCGATGCGTTAAGCAGAATAGCGTGTCTTATGTTGGAAGATTCTGTGCTGCATAAGCTAAGGCAGGCTCAGCAACAGGACGAATGGATTCGGGCAGTGTGCAAAGTCTTGGAAGCAACTAAATACGAAGATTTCTACCTGAAGCATGGGCTACTACACAAGGATCCAATAAGAGAGCTTATAGTATTTCCATCGCAGATGGAGGATGAAAAAATTCGGGCGGCACATAAACAGGGACACTTTTCTGCAAATAAGACGCAGTTAGCAGTTCAAAAGACATTTTTTATTCGTCAGTTAGGCCCAAAAGTAATTCTTCTTCTTAATTGGCGTAGACACCGCTTACGCGATTATAGCCGAGTTAACAACAGCGCGCCAGTCGTTTCTTCTTTACGCTACGTGGCGCCAATTGGATATTCCAAGCGAAGCCAGGTCCTTCTCCACTTAGTCCTTCCAACGGAGTGGAGGTCTTCCTCTTCCTCTGCTTTCCCCGGCGGGTATTACGTCGAATACTTTCAGAGCTGGAGTGTTTTCATCCATCCGGGCAACATGACCTAGCCCGCGTAACCGCTGTCTTTTAATTCGCTGAACTATGTCAATGTCGTCGTATATCTCGTACAGCTCATCGTTCCATCGAATGCGATATTCGCCGTGGCCAATGCGCAAAGGACCATAAATCTTTCGCAGAATTTTTCTCTCGAAAACTCGTAACGTCGACTCATCGGTTGCTGTCATTGCCCAAGCCTCTGCACCATATAGCAGGACGGGAATTATGAGCGACTTATAGAGTTTAGCTTTTGTTCGTCGAGAGAGGACTTTATTTCTCAATTGTCTACTCAGTCCGAACTAGCACCTGTTGGCAAGAGCAATCCTGCGTTGGATTTCTAGGCTGACATTGTTGGTGGTGTTTACGCTGGTTCCAAGATAGACGAAATTATCTACAACTTCAAAGTTATGACTGTCAACAGCGACGTGAAAGCCAAGTCGCGAGTGCGACGACTGTTTGTTTGATGACAGGAGATATTTCGTTTTGCCCTCGTTCACTGCCAGACCCATTTTCTATGCTTCCTTGCCCAGCCTGGAGAAAGCAGAACTAACAGCGCGGGTGTTGAGGCCGATGATATCAATATCATCGACATACGCCAGCAGCTGTACACTCTTATAGAAGAAGGTACCTTCTCTATTTAGTTCTGCAGCTCGAACTGTTCTCTCCAGAAGCAGGTTGAAGAAGTCGCACGATAGGGAGTCGCCTTGTCTGAAACCTCGTTTGGTATCGAACGGCTCGGAGAGGTCCTTCCCGATCCTGACGGAGCTTTTGGTGTTACTCAACGTCAGTTTACACAGCCGTATTAGTTTTGCGGGGATACCAAATTCAGACATCGCGGCATAAAGGCAGCTCCTTTTCGTGCTGTCGAAAGCAGCTTTGAAATCGACGAAGAGGTGGTGTGTGTCGATTCTTCTTTCACGGGTCTTTTAAAGCCACACTGATAAGGTCCAATCAGTTTGTTGACGGTGGGCTTCAATCTTTCACACAATACGCTCGATAGAACCTTATATGCGATGTTGAGGAGGCTAATCCCACGGTAGTTGGCGCAGATTGCGGGGTCTCCTTTTTTATGGATTGGGCATAGCACACTTAAATTCCAATCGTTGAGCATGCTTTCGTCCGACCATATTTTACAAAGAAGCTGATGCATGCTCCTTATCAGTTCTTCGCCGCCGTGTTTGAATAGCTCGGCCGGCAATCCGTCGGCCTCTGCCGCTTTGTTGTTCTTCAGGCGGGCAATCGCTATTCGAGCTTCTTCATGGTCGGACAATAGAACGTCTGCTCCATCGTCATCGATTGGGGAATCGGGTTCGCCTTCTCCTGGCGTTGTGCGTTCACTGCCATTCAGCAGGCTGGAGAAGTGTTCCCTCCATAATTTAAGTATGCTCTGGGCATCGGTCACTAGATCACCTTGTGGGGTTCTACAAGAGTATGCTCCGGTCTTGAAACCTTCTGTAAGCCGCCGCATTTTTTCGTAGAATTTTCGAGCATTACCCCTGTCGGCCAGCTTATCAAGCTCTTCATACTCAAGCGTTTCGGCCTCTTTCTTTTTCTGTCTACAAATGAGTCTCGCTTCCCTTTTCAACTCTCGGTATCTATCCCATCCCGCACGTGTAGTGGTCGATCGTAACGTTGCGAGGTAGGCAGCCTGTTTTCTCTCCGCTGCGACTCGGCACTCCTCGTCGTCCAGCTGTTCTTTTGCACTTTCCGAAAACCAATGGTTTCAGCTGCAGCTGTACGTAAGGAGTTTGAAATGCCGTTCCACAGTTCCCTTATATCGAGTTGTTGACGAGTGCTCTCAGAGAGCAGGAGTGCAAGCCGAGTAGAAAATCGTTTTTTGCTGCACGGAGGCGGGTGCGAATCTTGGCTGCAACAAGATAGTGGTCCGAGTCGATGTTAGGACCTCCTCGGAGCGCACGCACATCTAAAACACTGGAGACGTGTCTTCCGTCTATCACAACATGATCGATCTGGTTGATAGTTTTTCGATCCGGAGACAGCCAGGTAGTTTGATGAATCTTTTTATGCTGGAATCTAGTACTACAGATAACCATATTTCGGGCCCCGGCGAAGTCGATCAGCCTCAACCCATTTGGGGATGTTTCATCGTGGAGGCTGAATGTACCGACCGTAGTGCCAAAGATACCTTCTTTACCCACCCTTACACCAAATTTGCGCTCCTTTATATGGCCACTGTAGTAAATGTCACTACTCGTCTCTGTCCTTGTCCCGTCCATCGCATTTCTTGGACGGCGGTGATGTCAGCCTTTATTTTTGCGAGGACATCAACCAGCTGGGCAGCGGCACCTTCCCAATTAAGGGTCCGGACATTCCAGGTGCATGCCCTCAAATCGTAGTCCTCGTTTGATATGGTCGTCATCAAAAGGGGGGTCTCTAATCCGAGGCTGCTTTTTCTTTTTCGTCAAACCCAAACCCAGCGCACAACCCTATGTAGGGGATGTTTCGCCTTCTCACATTAGCTCGCCTTCGAACGGATGTTCTTAGGCTACCCAGAGGATACTTGGTCAAAGACCGGAAGTAGTGAGCTGCTTGAGCCATGTGTAAAAGAATCGTTTCTGGCCACTCCCACGTGAATGGCGATCAGAGAACTTTCCTCACTTGCGTGAAATGAATCCTCCAAAAATAATTAGAATTGTGAAAAATTGCATCGAATGCATCATGAAAGATTCAAAGATAGGAAGGAAAAAAGGTTTATTAAATCCAATACCTAAGAAAGATCAGGCATTAAGCACTTTTCACTTAGATCATTTTGGTCCCATGGAACAAATGAAGAAGGCGTATAACTATATTCTTGTTGCAGTAGATGCTTTTTCGACGTTTGGTATTACGCGGGAAAAATACTGTTAAAAATTTTCATGATGGGACTGAAGGAATAATGAATCACAGACAGCATAAAAATCATCATGAAAGTTGGTTGACCAATAATTTCGTTGACCCAAAATAATAGAAAAAATAATTTCATCGACTGCACCGAAGCTATATTACTATTCACGGCTGCATTTTTATAGTAAAAAGCCGATATTAAATTTAGTGAAGGTATTTTGCCAAATGAAAAAGTTTTCCATACAATGACGTGATAAAGTCCAACTAGGACCTATGTCTTCTAACTGTCCGATACCAGCGGGTATAAAAACGAACGTCACGTTGATCATTTATGTGCATATACATATACTTGTTAGGCTCTTCGAAGGTTTATTTTCGGTTTTACTAACCTCGTGGTCTGATTTCATTTATCTGTTGACAACTTGGCCTGATGTAAAAACCTTCTCGCAGGCTTTTCGGTTGAATACATTACTCTTTTCAACTGTAAAAATACAAGTAAATTATTATTCTATGATATAACTCTTAAAATGAGTCAGACAGTTTCTATACAAGAACTTGAGTTTGATCGGTCGGCTTTTATGGCAGTTGTATGCCATAGTGGTCTGATCTGAAAAACTTCCTTTAAGATTGTATCTTTGCCTAAAACAATAATTCAAAGCTTTTCTTAATAATACCTACGGATATTGAGTTTTAGTAGCAATCTTCTATAAAACGATTCGTCAAGAAGTTTCTTTGTCATTCTTGAAATTTTGTCATTCTTGAAATTTTACGTACAAAATTAAACATATTTGAGTATAGGTATATGTAAGTGTAAGTGTTTCTGACACTTAAGCAATATTACTTCCTTACCCGCTATCCTAGGCTGATTAACTAATGCAGAATAATTGGCTCTTACTTGAATTGATCAAAAACTCATTTCATTTCTAAATTATAACGCTAAGCAATCATGAGGTAAAATATAATTTTCCATTCCATACGAGAAACAAATATAATTTTGCTTTACGCTGATGTACGTCCAAACTCAAATATCGAATAACGTGTTTATAATTGCATGTTGGGCTTGCATCAAACGTTAACGTATTCGTGAAGTTTTTGACAACACATGTTGATGCCCCAACGAACAAATCTCAAAATATGTATTTAAATTTATCGCTTATCAATTGCATTACATGCACAATCCGTCTTCGCAACATCTATAAATGTGCGACTAGTCATGCTATATCGATTGCAAGTAATAATTAATTATAACGGTGCACATGTGGGACAATTTGTCAACCACTGAGTTGGCGAGCTTTGTAATGATAGTACAAGTTAATAGTAGAGAACCCTCGACTTAATTGTTCACAAGCCAAATTTATTCTGCTGTTTCCTTCCAATCTCACGATCAACCAACCAAGCATTTTACGAATATACCGATTGACGCATTGCGGGTTGAATTGGATTAGTGAGCGAGGCAACAATTATTTCCTTACTTCTTAAGCGCCGCATTGCGGTTAGAGCGCGATGTATTGATACTCCATCCGATCAAGACATCGTTGTTGTTGTGAGAGCGCATGCGCTGTGTGGTGATGATTCTCATTATCCGGTGAAATATCGAGCCGCTCACTGCAGTCAAGGAAATTGCAGATGATGCTACACTTGCTATCTTAACTACCCTCCTTTTCAAGTCCGAAACGTCCCTGTTGCGGTAATCCATCAAGCTTAGGCAGGGGTATTCAAATGGTGTCGTATGTTGCATGGCGCACTTCATAATGTTGTTAAAAAATTGTGATTGGTATTGTAAAGTATTGGTAGTTGGTAGTTGGCTTGGTTGATCGCAATATAATATTTTAAATTACAGTGTTACAAATTCAATTACTTATTATTCTATGAATAGTTGATAATATGGTTTAACATTTTACTTGATAATTTAGATAAATGACACAACGTTTTCCTTAATTACAAACTCTTCTCGGAAATATTAATGTAAAAATTTAAAATTGATATGTGTTGATTATGATTTGGATTTATTTGTTAAGGTTTTTTTTTTTTGTTTTTTTTTGCGAACGTGTGCGTGAACGGAAAATATCATCTGAGATTACTTTTATGGATTTTTTTCCCGTCTATCAGAACCGTGGTACCTAAATCTCTTTCCACTACTTTTTCTACATAGATTTTATCAAATTTATTCCCAAGCCGTTTGTTCCTTTTCAAAAACACCCTCTCCCCTGATTCGTATGTTTTCATCGTTTTATTTTCGTTTCGTTTATTTAATGTTTTCTCTTGCACTTTAAGCAATTTTTCGCGTATTACTTTCAGTTCTTCGTTTGAACAGTTTTGAAAAACATCAATTGGCTTGGCATTGGTTGTGGAGTGAATGCTGTTGTTGTACTTATGTATGTGTTGCTAATAATGTGAGGTCTATAGTCTCGCACAACTGCTGTTGCTGTTTGATGCAACGGGCTATTTCCATTAACGTTGAATGGAATCTTTCAACCTGCCCATTACTTTCACTGTGTAACGTCGGGATGAAAAATTGTTCGATTGAAAAACTATCTCTGAGGAAACTTTTTATTGTCATGGAATGAAAAGCTTTTTCGTTATCTGAAATAATTGTTTTAGTGTTTTTAAATATCGGTAATATTTCGAGCAGTGCTTCTTTAATGTCTATCGTGGATCGTGAGGAGATAGGTTTAACAACCGCGTATTTGGAAAATTTGTCGATACATGTTAAGAAGTGCTGCATATCAGTAAAAAAAAAAAATCGACGTGTAAAATCTCACCTGGCTTGGAAGGGATAGGGGTTTTGCCGATTTCGAGGTTGGACGGTTTACGCTGATATTTATTTTCTAAACAAATTTTGCAATTCGAAATTATGGATTTTAACAATTTTTTTATATTCGGGAAAAAATAATCGCTTATTATTTGTTTGAAATTTTCTTGTAGGCAGCGATGTGCTCGGTTATGCTCTGTAATGAGCGTTTCAAGTTGATCGGTTTTGTTGATTAAGTCAATTTCGAATATTTCGGTATGTCGAAATTTTATACCAGGAGAGACAGAAACTAGACGGTTTTGTATTTCCGTCTTGTCAGATCACAGTGAATTGCGTTGATGGTATTTGGATTTATTACACTTTTTAGACATTGTATTAGATTTTCGGGCTTATCATAACAAATTTTATGACGAACGTATTTTTGGAATACAATTGTTGTACTTTTGTTTAACGACGGACCCTTTGTTAATATTAGTTGGTTCTTAAATTGGTTTACGGGATACTTTATTGTCTCTATGAAGTTGGTGGAAGACTCTCGCTATGCGCTGTTTCTATTGATTCGCTTAAGTTATTAATAAACTGTCTGGACAGAGCATCAGCTACCTTATTCTCCTTCCCTGGCTTATAATGAAATGTAGGCGCGAATTCCTCGATGAATGCACTCCATCTCTTCATTTTTGAATTCGGATTTTTTTCTGAAATATAGCGAATATAAGGGGCTGGTGATCTGTGAAAATGTGAATATTCTTAACACCATAAAGATAATGCCGAAGGGTCTTAAGCGCCCATACTATAGCAAGCAATTCGCGTTCATTTGTTGCGTAGTTTCGCTCAGTTTTGGAAAGCGTACGCGAGATCACCGTAATAGGCCTATTATTCTGAGACAATACAGCTCCTAACGCATTCGATGAAGCATCAGTAGTCAACTCAGAAGGCCTATTAAAATCTGGGTACAGTAAAAGAACGTCTTCAGATGCAAGAATAGTTTTAGTTTTTTTGAAAGCGTGCTTTGCATCCAAAATCGAGTATTATCCGAACGTTTTTTGACTTACTAGCTGCGACGTGCCCATTTTCGCCTTGCAAATATTTAGTTAATGGCCTAACTATAGCAGCGTAGTCCCTAACAAATCTACGATAGTATCCTGCAAGGCCTAGAAAAGACCGTAGAGCGCGTAGAGTTGCTGGCATTTCATAGTTAATAATATCATTAATTTTCTTAGGGCATGTTCTAATACCATTTCGAGAAACCAAAAATCCCAAAAACTCAACCTCTGTCTGAAAAAATTTGGATTTCTCTGGTGAAACTCGCATACCTGCTGTCTCTAGTTTCATTAAAATGTGGTTTATATGATTTAAATGCGATTCTTCGTCGGACGAAAAGATGATGATGTCATCGATGTAGACGTGACAAATTTTTCCTATCTCGTCGCGGAGAATGTCATCGATAGCGCGCTGAAAAATACTTGGCGCATTTCTTAAGCCGAACGGCAAGCGGCAGAACTCATATTTGCCGTCGTTGATATTAAAAGCCGTTTTTGGTCTATCTTTATTTCGCAAATTAATTTGGTGAAAACCCGCTTTTAGATCTAAAGTGGTAAAGTATAATGACTTGCCTAGATTTGCCAGAATGACAGATATGTCGGGAATGGGGTACCGATCGGGGATAGTTTTTTCGTTAATTTTTCTGAAGTCTATGACCATACGCAGCTTTTGCCTTCCGTTTTCGTCCAGACCCTTTTTAGTCACGACATGGACCGGTGAGTTATAAGGAGAACACGACTTTCGAATTATGCCATCTTTCAAAAGAGATTCGATTTCTGTGTTGATAAACTCCGCTGCTGAAATTGGATAGGGGTAGCTTTTCGAAAATATTGCGTCATCGGTGATGGTGCGAATTGTTGCTTCTACGTTCGTATTATATGGTAGGGCTCTATCTGGGTGTGCAAATGCATTTGAATTTTTATCAATCATTTCATGAAACTTTGCTTTAATAGTGACCGGGACAGAATCTGCTTCTATTGTGATTGAATTAATTTGATTGCAACGGAGATGCTGAAGTTTGGTTTCCCCACTGCGATGACGTAAGTATCCAGCATCGATATCGATTTTCGCATTAATCTCTTTAAGGAAATCGTAGCCGATTATACCATCGAATGTGGTTATATTCGCAAGCAGATAAAACGTCGAGGTATGATTAAAGATATTAATCAAACATTTTTTTTTATAAGATTGACCCCATTTATTGATTTTAATGTAAATGGGTTTCCCATTACCTTAATTCCGTTAAGGAATGGGAGATTTTTGATAAAATTTTTCGAAGTCCCTGTATCGATTAGTAATTTCAGCTCCCGACCACTCGTTGTTTTTGTAATGACGAATGGTAGGAGCGATTCTAGTTTAAATGATTAATTTCACTTTCTAAACGATCGATGGAGGCGCGTGTTTTACTTGAGTTGTCGCGGTGGCAACTATCAATATGCGAATGAAGACTGTAATGGTCATCGCAAATATCGGGTTCGTCAAAATCTGAACTTACTTCTTCTGGCATATAGTTTACTTTTTGAACCCTGGGATGTGATTTTTGAAAAGAACCAGACTGGTCCCGAGAGCGTTACAATACTACTTGGTGAGGTTGTATGTGTGGCTGCTGTGGCAACATAACGTTAGGCTGAGATTGGTAGTTGTTTGGGTTATGGAATGACAGGTTGTTCTGACGCGCTGGTTGATTTCGGTAAACGGAAGAACCGGGATCGACGTCCATCGCAGTTGGTCTATTATTTATATTCGGTGGGAGAGTCTTACGATAGGGCTGGGAAAATGTGTACCGGGGCTTTGCTGGTCTTACTAAGTTGCCCATAGCAAATGTTTGCGCAAAATCGTAACGCTTATGATTCGTCTCGAGCTCCTGGGCAGCAGCTAATGCAGAAGGCAAGTCTTTCGGACCTGAAGAAAACAAAATATCGCAAAGGGGGCGACGAAGACCCGAAATAAAAATGCGTAGTGCATTCTCCCTTGCACGCTCGTTGAGAGCCATAATGACCTCGGCGTTCCCGCTGTGTGTCATCATTTGCTTATTTATGATAAGTGTTAAGTGCCTATCTACCATATCGTAGTATTCTGAAATCGGTAAATTCCCTTGCCTTAGAATACTTAATTCGTTTTCCAAGACATGAATTGGTCTTTTATCTGCGTAAGTTTGATCGAGCCTAGCAATTATTGCCTTGAAATTTAAGACAGTGTTAAATGACGATAAAGTCGTGTTAGCTGACCCAGTAATTTTGTTTCTAAAAATACCCATTGCCACATAATACCGTTCCGAACCTTCGGGGTAATAGTTAATTGCAAAATTTGCCGCGGAACGCCAAGCTGGGTAGGAGGCAAACCGTTAAATTCAGGCAAAGATTTTATTAAGTCCAGACTGAAATTTCCCGATTCTATTGGTGGGTTAATCGAAACCGGTAAGTATGGTTCGACACGTGGTGGCTCGAGCCGTCTCAAAACTGAAGTAAGGTTGTTAATTTGTTCTGCTAGTTCTAACCTAGTTTCTTCATTAACGGATCTTATTGCCTGTAGCACTTGATCCATTGAAACCGCCATTTTGTATTTTATATAAACTTTTTAATCGCACGTTTTTTTAACTAGGTTAGCTTCACTTACGAAAATTCTTGAAATAATTAATCGAGAATGGTGAGCGAAGTTCACCCGGAAATTCTAGTAAAAAGGCAAAACTATGACCTTCACTAATTTTGTGATTTGAAAAATAGTTTTAGTTAAGATAACTTTAAACTTTTCACCATGAAAAAATGCAATTTAGTTTTAATTAATATAACTTCACAGTGAACAAGGTATTTTCGTGTTCGGACCCCTGGGAATAATTTGATACCTGAAACTTGAACTTTAGTTTTTTCTTAATTATAAAGCAGTTTCAGATGTGAAAACGTTATCCTGATCACCAGTATTCTAGTTAATTTAGTTAAATTAGTGAAAACCGATTAACTTATAAAAACGAGATCGTGTAATTTTCCGAACGCAAGTTCACACAGTTCAATATAAACTTCCAATATTAATATAAACTTTTTATTTTCAAAATTTAATTTTAAGCACAGCTTGTAAGTCACACATTATCAATTTTAATTTTTTACTTACAAATTTACTCTGATGTAACTTAAATTTATCCTGGGATAGATGCTGCGAATGTTCCCTCGATGTCACGGATGCTGATGTCCTGTAATTTTTGGAGTCCCGTCCACTTCTGCCTTTATGGCAATTCTGCTTGCCGAATTAAGGTGATTGCTAAGCGACGGGTCCCACGTTGGGCGCCAGTTAATAGTAGAGAACCCTCGACTTAATTGTTCACAAGTCAAATTTATTCTTCTGTTTCCTTCCAATCTCACGATCAACCAACCAAGCATTTTACGAATATACCGATTGACGCATTGCGGGTTGAATTGGATTAGTGAGCGAGGCAACAATTATTTCCTTACTTCTTAAGCGCCGCATTGCGGTCAGAGCGCGATGTATTGATACTCCATCGGATCAAGGCATCGTTGTTGTTGTGAGATTGTGATCTTTCCTTCCAATCTCACGATCAACCAACCAAGCATTTTACAAATATACCGATTGACGCATTGCGGGTTGAATTGGATTAGTGAGCGAGGCAACAATTATTTCCTGTTGTTGTGAGAGCGCATGCGCTGTGTGGTGATGATTCTCATTATCCGGTGAAATATCGAGCCGCTCACTGCAGTCAAGGAAATTGCAGATGGGGCTACACTTGCTATCTTAACTTACATAACTACTTGATTAAGGACATATTTATTTTTGTAAAGATACGTCCAAAACTTTATTTCACAATTATTTAATTTACTTTTGACTTGCCACGAGAGAGAGTTGAAAGTGCATTAATTGGGACTGTCATATTCAACTTACATGTATAATGAATAAGTGTATCCTTACGCATTGACATTATGTACCATATGAAGGAGAATGTGCTCTTGCAGCATTTTCTTCACAGCTTGCACTAAAAAATTAAACTTATGTTGCAGACATTAGAATGTCATGAGTTGAAGGTTTCGCTGTAGTGGTAAACTCAAAAATGTAAATTTGGACGTCTGCCTCAAAACAAAGACATGAAATATTTTCTGTCCGATAAAATATGTCCTTTCCCGTATACATATGTATGCTTGCTTCACATTTGAAGCAAAAAAACTTGCTTTGTAAAGCGATAGTTATTGTAAATTACGTTTAAGCACGAACGACCTTTCACATATATCCATCCAACTTATGTGTATGCGTCTCCTTGAAACGTATGCCGAGATTGACCCACATACATAACACCAAACCTGTCCAAAAGATTAGCTAACACACACAAACTCACATTAGCCAAAATCACTAGATGTAATATGCTTATTTGCATTTTTGATCTTTAGGCCAGCACATATTAGTGCAAAAAATGTTGTATGAAATTTTCCGGAATAAATATTAGAAGAAATATTTAGCAGCAGTTGTTAGAACGTGTATCGGCTAAGATTAGGATTACGGTACCCTTATTAATTTTTTCAGGATCACTAATCAATCGGTTCGTTACTTTTTTTCGGGTTGCGGTCTAAAGGGTTTCCCTAATTTAAACTTTTTGGAACACTTTGAAGAAAAAGTCGTCAAATTTGTTACTATAAAATTCACATTATGAACAATCTCGAACAAACTTAATACACCCTGATCAGGGAATAAATGTTATTTCTAAATAGACTAGAAAAATATTCTACCATTTTGACGAATTACTGCGGTTCGAGAGTTTTAAAGGCTGGACTATTTGGCAATCACACTTATGCACTATTTGGCGGAGATCCAATTATAAATAAACAAAGACTTTGGAAATGTTAAATGTACAGCAATAATAACTTCTTAAATACTTTTTTTATTGGCGACATTATTGCTTTAACCGTAATCAAGGCAAACTTTAAAAATGTATATAATAGAACAAAAATTCACAAAAAACTCCTACTGATAACAAAAGTCATTGGAATCGCAGGTATTTTTCTAGGATCTACTGCACACACAGAAATTTACGTTTTGAAGCAGTTTTAAAAGCATTGAAAAAGTATGTGCCTTTTCCAATCAGAATTTGTTATTAGCCGTCCCGTATATATGTATATCCCATTTTCGTAAATTTTCCTCATTCCTTGCTTTCGGACAAACCGCGAACAAAGTGAGCAGCTCCCAATTCTAAACAGCTCAGCAGGTCAGTGTGTAAATAGCGGCTGGCGCCTTTGAGCAGGCAATATTTTGTTTTAATGATCTGGGTAGGTTGCAGTTAGCAAAGTGTTGAATTCCCGAAGTAATTGCGTTTCAATTACTTGAGCAACCGAGTTATATGCAGAGATAGAGGAAACAAACGTTTTAACGTTGTTTAACGGATTGATTTCTATTAGTTTCTGAAAGAATACCAAAGATGGCAAGTTCTTTTTCAGTTTCATCTCCGCTCACATATATTCTTTCCCACCAGTATCCGTAAGCAAGTAAATTCTCTTGTTTATTAGCTTATTCAGTTCCGCTTGAGTCTATGAGTATGCATGCATATGCTACATTAATGCCTCGTGAAGGATTAAAATATTAATAAATTTTAAATATTATATAATTTGGAAAAAAATACATTGTTTTGTCACAGCTGTTATTTAGTCATTAAAAACGGACCTTGAGACGATAAAAAACGTGTCATAATTTCTCTTTTTAATGTATCCATTCAGACAAAAACGATCTTCATCGCTGATGCAACTTTACAAACGCTTTTTCAGAGAAGATCTGTTCATTATAAAAGAGTGACAGAAACTATATATACTCAGTTTAGAGCGATGAAACTCGTTTTTGGTTGAATGGATACATTAAAAAGAGAAATTATGACATGTGAAGTGCTAATAATGCACAAATCATAGTTGAGACGCCACTACATTCTCAAAAAGTTGCTACTTGGCATGCTCCTTGGACAGGTATCGGTTCGTATTTCGTCATAAATGAAGCTAGCGAAAATGGCACAATCAATGGAGAACGCTATAGAACCAATAATAATGATTTTTGGTGCCTGAATTGGAGGATTTGATGTTGAAGAACTTTGCTTCCAACAAAACGGCGCTACATGCCGTACAGCCAACGAGACAATCAATTTATTGAAGGAAACTTGTAGTGGGTGGATTATTTTTGTGGAGGTAAGTCGCTTGTCTACACAAATAAGTCCGAGACGTTTGCCGCTTTGGAAAGAAGTATCCAGTCTATTACTGCAGATATACGACTCCATTTCTGCAAAAAGTATCGAAAATTTAAGTCTCAGCTGTAACTTATTCGGGCCTGCCGAGGCGGTCAAATTTAAAACATAAAGGCAAAAGTTAATTGTCATAACACTAAATGGTTTTGTTTTCTCTTGAAAAATATATGTCGAAAAAACTCGTTTTATAATCTTCAATATTTTACGTAGCCTTTATAAGCTTGCTTGTATACTTTTTTGGATACATATAAAACCTGCTGTCGGAAATTTAACATGTTTTTACAAATTTTCTGTTAACGCTTACAAATATTTTACTAAAATACAAATGATACCTACGTACCTGCCTTGCAACATTTGACATAGAGATCCCCACAGACTGTGTTACCCACCTTTCAAAGAAGAAAATTCGTGACGTCGCTTACATATTATACATTCCAATATGTACGAGCACGCAAATACAACCATAATTCATTGGTTAGTGGGTACTATGTACATCTCTAGAACACCTTTTTAATGCTTTATAGAAACTTAAAACATCATTGGCGACATAAGGTGCCAATTTTCTGGTTCAAGTGTTTCGACGCCTCAAAGTATAGCAACAAAAAAAAAAACCGCAGTTCAGGTGACTTGTGCGCCGTGGCATCTGAATATTGACAGCCTAACGCACAAAATATGTAAGTACCTATATTTTTAATTTGTCAATTAATTTGTTTGCTGTGTGTCGGCTGTGTTGTTGTTAAGTGCATGCAAATACATTTCTATTCATGTGTATTTGTGTGAGTGTAATCCACATACGAATATTGACTACAGACTACAAACGGAATAATTATATGTGTGTTTTTTACCTTATATGTACTTTTGTCATGACATTAGGCATTTGTTATCTGCATTCAAATTTGGGAAAAAAGAACGCTAAGAAATGTTCATATAGAACTCAGTCGTTTTCAAATATTTATATTTCCAGAGGGTTTTATATATGTAAATTCGACAATTTAATAAAGATACAAAGTTTCATAATTTTGTATACCCAAACGACTTAGATATGTGTTGCAAGGGATAATTGAGCTCACTTCAAAGTATACATAAAAAAACAGCTCCTGGTGTTATGTGTTACCACACATATATGGTATTTTATTATACTAAATGGAATATACCCAGTATTTTTTCATTGCCTGGCATGTGAATTTGGCCACTGCTTTATCGACTTTAGTATTTCAATTAAGTTGAGTACCTTACACACAAAAAATATATTATTATAAATATTTGAAAACTCTTCTTGTTCTAATGCTAAATCTTTATTGTCTGGTCTGAGACTTAGCCACTTTTGATAACTTTAATTGCTTCTAACTCTCAAAAGTTTATTTTATGAAAAAGTCATCAAAACTTTGTTTGTAGAGCAGAAACTTTCGTACTACAATATTATCTGTTCAAGATTTTACTTCTTTAATGCAAAATAAAACAAAATCGATGTTGTAAATATATGTGAAAAGAAATATGATTGGCTTTCTGCTATATCGTACTAACAGCCGACACACAACAAACAAATTAATTGACAAATTAAAAATATACATACATATTTTGTGCGGTAGGCTGTCAATAAATTAGCACCTTATGTCGCCAATGATGTTTTAAGTTTCTATAAAGCATTAAAAAGGTGTTCTAGAGATGTACATAGTACCCACTAACCAATGAATTATGGTTGTATTTGCGTGCTCGTACATATTGGAATGTTTAATATGTAAGCGACGTCACGAATTTTCTTCTTTGAAAGGTGGGTAACACAGTCTGTGGG